>NW_019398248.1:10884-19329 GCF_000591075.1 Eurytemora carolleeae
AATCTTTAAAAATAATTTTTTTATTAAAATATATATTATATACCCCTGGCAAATTGTCTTTTATCATAATTTTTCTAATACCGTGGTCAGCATAAATATCAAGACAAAGTCGTTTCCGGAAATTGTGTTAACTACAAATATTTCAATACAGTATATTCCGTGTATTATACAAATGAATTATCAACTACTGAAATTGTATTACTTCACTATTTGAGTAGCCGACACTGTAATTATATAAATGTTAACCACTGTACATAAATTCAACCTCATTTAGCAATTAACCAATTCAAAAGTCAATTTTAGTAAACAGTGATTCCCAGAATAAAGTTGGAATAAGAAGACGACAATAAACATGTTTACATTTTAGTAACCACCCCAATATCAACATAAGCAATAAGCAATACAGTCTAGCAGATGTGCATCAAATGTTATGCTCTACAAAAACCTGAGAAAGTTTACAATTTACATACAATAGGTATAGTTGGGCGTTACATATATCATATAGCTCTTAGCAGCATAACCTAGTGAAAAGTGATAAAGACGACATTTTAAATATTCTTCCGATGTATTTGTATAAATGAGTTTGACGTTATAAAAAAAGTTTCCTTTAAAATATGTTAAGCAAAAAATCCACATGGATTTCTATGGTATGCTTATAAAATGCATTTTTGTTTAAAAGGCACGTTGAAATAGGTATTCATAGAACTGGCTTGAGTATCGGAGTTTTAATCAATTTACAGAGTTGAAAAATATTGAAATGTATTATGGTCAAAAGTTTGTTTCTTAATAAATTTCATGAAGTAATAAAAATGTTTGTTTTTTTGCCTAACTCAAACTAGGCCAATTTTTAATATTTTTCAATTCTTTAAATTGATTAAAATTCGGAGATTCAACCCGATTTCAATTACACCCAAATTGAGACAGCCATTTTTTATTTTTGTGAAAAATGCATTTTGTAAACATACTTTAATATTCCAGTCAAAGTGAAATACAATTTTTTTCTGTTAAATTTCAGAAAATGTCTCACCCCTACTATGCAAATTATCGTATTTGGACTAAAGTTTAAATCAAATTTTGAAAAGATCAACGAATATTCTCACTCATAATGGACAAAAGAAACAGATATTTGGCATGATTTCTGAGACATCCTTACAGGGACGGTAAGTGTGTTTTCAAGTGACCCTCCATCAAGGTGTATGAAATAGAATGAAGATACAACTGACGCGGCCGGCCCTACCATATGATTATACATGCTTTGCAGACGGGTACTCAATTTGTATAAGAAATATTTAGAATAGGTTATTGTAGATAAATATTTCCTATTCAAATGAAGTATCGTCTGCAAAGACTGAATAATCATATGGTAGGGCGGGCCGCGTCAGTTTTATCTCCCTTCTATTTCATAATCCTTGCCCGGCCTCCATGTAAAGAAAAGGTTTCAAGGGTGCCGGGTCACTTGAAATTACAGTCATTTTAATGTCTAATTTCAATACCTGAATATTCCTGTTGGGTGATGAACCATTTGTTTCCTTCATCTTGTTTTCTAACTATGTTCTCCATAACATAACAGAGGAAATAAAGAGAATTCTTGAAGTCAACTTTTGATAGAAACCTAAAAAATTGTAACGTTTTTTTTTGAGGAATTTTGAAACAAATATTATTCTCATAAGCTTTTTTTAATACAGTGAAACCCTTAATAACGAATACATCAGAAGAATTTATCAAATGTCGTCTTGACAATTTTTCAATGAAGTTTATACTATATTACGTAAATTTCAGTATTTGCCAAAATTAATAAATAGCCATGAATATGCGGGAACAGTTTTAAAGAGTTCCAAATAATCATTTAATTAAAAAACTAAATATCTGCAACATTCCATTATCAGAAAATCGACAAAAGCATCATCATCAGTTTTAAGTACATATCTAACATCACTACAGCTTTCATCCGTCCACCTTAACACAGGTAGTGTAAACCCACCAGAGGTTGTAAAAAAATTGGGGGGGGAAAATCGTTACAACGATCGTTTTTACATCGTTTTACATCGTTTTTGATCTTTTTTGAGTAGTTTTTTTGTTGTTGCATATATCCTCTGCCAGAAAGAAATTACGAAAACATTTCCTACCATTAGATTAGATTAGATTAGATTATGCCAAATTTTGACCCTGAACGAAAATTTAGACTATAAATAAAAACTGAAAGCACATCACTCACAATAGAAAAGTGAGTGACAACCATCCCCCTTACACCACTTCAGAGTGTTTATAAATGCCTGAATATTATGTAATCAAGGTTCTAAAACGAGTTAAATAGTTTCAGATGGATCTTTTATGAGGCCTCTCTCGATCGGTTCATTCAGCATATCTTACAAAATGTAAATGTAAATGATCGGCGTTTATATCACTACAATGATGACGACTTTTTTATTTCTAACAAGCTTTTTCAAATTACAAGCTTAGAAGTAATCTAAGATTGACAACTTCTCTTTGTTTCCATGTTTATGTGTACCCATGGCTGTGTGAAAGCTTAATAGAAAAAGAAAAAAATTAACGTCGTCTTCATTATACTAATATAAACTAATATATATACTAATATAAATATTGTATTAATATAAACGACGATGACTGTCTAAAATGTTGCACGCATTAACAATAAACTCTTTTTCTTCAACTTACAGTTTATTTCCACCAACCAAAACCAAACTTCCTCGGAAATATATCGTGAAAGTACAGGGTGTCTAACAAAACAGTTCGTGAATATTTTAAAATGTCTTCTCCCATAATTTGTTAAGAGTTGTTTGATACCAAGGAGAATATTAATAAACATGATATGGCAGTTTTATTACAGTAAAATCGATCATAGATTAAGATATATTAGAGTAAAAGATTTTTCTACCGAACTAAACTGCAAAATGTCTGTAAATCTTAACCAATATTTGGAAGACGACATTCTAAACTATTCATCAACTGTCATGTTTCGTGAGATACCCAGTATATACCAGAACGGAAATTATCCTTACTTAAATAAGAATTTTAACCACCGTACCTCATATAGTTTATCATACAGTACAACATATGCTGAACTAAATAAATTATAAATAAATAAATTATCACACAAGGAGGTTAACCTATTTAGGTCGGGAACATTTGCTCTAGGAAGTTTGGTATTGGCCGGTGGAAATACAGTAAAAAGATATTTTTCAACATGTTTTACCTGAATCCCAGAAGATGTTTTATCGTCAAGTTTCTGTAAGTGTCCTCAAAGTCTCCCTATATATGTAGTTTTGTATTAAATTGTATTAATATTAGGCTTTTAGGGCGCTTTGCGCCCATCTTCTATTTTACTTCTTCATCGTGGCTTTATCTTTGAGCATGTTCTCGTTGTTAAATAGAAAACAAAATCAAAAAAAAGTATGCGGATTGAATGTTTTTTTCTCATGCATTTTTAAAATTTAACAAAAAAAAAAAAACTTTTTGACACAATATTTTGAAATTTAGGAAAACATTTCCAAAAGTCAGAAATATCACAAGAATGTTAAAAATCTATGTAATTTCATGGTTTAGTATTATTTTTCTATTGGAATGAAATATTGTACAGTGTCCCATAACAACATAGGAATTAAGTTCACATAGATCTATAGACAGCTATGAAAAGAGGCATGTAAATTTAAATTGTCACTTGACTGTACTTTTTGACTAACTTTTGTAACTCTAGACTTGCAATATTTGAACTTAATTGATAATCTAAAGTTAACTGTTCTTTAAATTCACTTGGTTATTGAGAAATTCTCTATTGCGGGATTTTTTTTCTCCGAAATCTGCCAGCTTTACAGGGACTGTAAGCAATATTGATTTACACGCGGGCATTAAAATCANTATGGGTAAAAAGTATCAAACAAAAATGAAAAAGTCTCCTTTTGATGTCCACGTCCAATTTTAGATTGCTTGTTAAATTGGGAATTTAATTTAATTTTTTCTAAATACAATGGTAACCAGAAAACTCTGAAACAAGAAGACGACCCTTAGAATCAAATTATAACTTTAAAAAGTCAAATTATCATGAGACAAAACAAATATGTGAATTGTGTAGTGCATAACAGAGACCCATTTCACTATATTAGTGTTTTAGTAAAACTATTTGCTTTGTAACAACATAAAATACACTAATTGTTATGATGTCGTCTTCCTATTCCATTGTTTACTTGTTATGAACTGTATATGTAATGTGGATGTTTGTAACTCGTCTTCTTATATATATATATATATATATTATATATTATATATATATTCACTGTCTACTAAACGCTATACATATATCTCCGGTCGTCAGTGTACTGCAAATTACTGTAGAACGCATATCTTATAATTACACATTATACATACAGGAGAATAATCAATGTTTACTAAGTCTCTAAAGAAATTATTTAATTAGAGGAATTACGATGGTGTATAGCATATATCCATAGAGAATTGAATATATAGAAAGGAATTTACTAGAAAAAAGTGTAAAACGACCATTGTGTTGTACTGTTTCCATACTGCAGGTGTACTTAACATATTTATGCTATATAACCTGTTGGGCCCTGGAATATCATTTTATAGAAAATCTAAAATTATTGTTAAAAGAAAACCAAATTATGGTTTCATAATACCTCGTATTATGGGATTGTTTGGCCCAAGAAGATCTTAAACTATCCCTTAGAGCCCTATTTCCTCCAGCTGAGTGAACCAGTATTAGCATCTCTAAACATGTTTGTATTAATTGTTAGCGTAATTTAAAGCGACACTCCAACGCACAGACAGCAATGCCCGATTCACAAAAGTGCACTTAAAAGCTTTGTCTGATCAAGTATAAATTAGAATCTATTTTTAGTTTTATTTTATTTTCAATTTTGGGTTTACAGCAAAAGTTACTTGCGCATTTCTACTGCAAGAAAACATAAAGAAATTTTCCAAATCAAATAGCTTACAGTCCCTTTAAACAGCAACACTTTGAAATATATTTTCATCACTTTGATATTTCAAACTTTTAATTGTATTCGATCAAATAGTGTTAAATATCAAAGGTAGTTTACTACACTAGGTTGCAAAGATATATGGTTTAGAAAATTTGAAGTTTGTTATGAAAAACACAGTTCCTTCGCGCCTGATCGGTTCAGGCTTTGTCACGTTTTTTTAGATCCAAACAAAACAGCAGACAAGGAAAATATACAAGACTACACACAAAGGATGAGACTTCAGAGACATTTGTTCGGATACTACTCCTTTACTAAGCCATTAAACGGCTATATTGAAGATATATATATTTAAGCCTTGGGATTTTCATATTTTAAACAAAACAGCAGACAAGGAAAATATACAAGACTACACACAAAGGATGAGACTTCATAGACAATTGTTCGGATACCACTCCTTTACTAAGCCATTAAACAGCTATATTGAAGACAGAAGATATATATATTTAAGCCTTGGGATTTTCATATTTTAAAGGTTTTAGGTCGTCTTTAGAGTCTCATCCTTTATGGGTTACCCTGTATACAAAGATGTATTTATTATTTATACTTTGTATTTAATTAAAGAAGGGATACAGATGTTTCCTTTTTATTAATTGTTTTGTACAAACAGGGTAACCCTAAAGAATGAGACTACTATTAAATTCAGATTTATCTCTTGAATAAATTTGCCGCAGCACGTTTTTTTAAAAATTGAATCAGTTATTATTACTTCACGAGCAGCCGTAGTACATTTGAATTTCCGAGCCGGGTCAACCTTTCCGGTCCCAGTTTGTACTGTACCTAGCCGTATGGACAGGTCTAGCCGGTGCAACAAGGTTGACGCGGTCAGACTTTACGCTTCACATAGGTTGAATTTACTTTTACTAAAGGGGCAGAGGTGCGTGACTTCTAAGATTATATTTAATAGAGACTTTTAAATATATGAGTTTTAATCAATTTACACAGTTGAAAAATATCGAAAATGTACTATGGACAAAGTTTTTTTCTTAATAAATTTCATGAAGTAATAAAAATGTTTGTTTTTTTGCCTAACTCAAACTCGGCCAATTTTCAATATTTTTCAATTCTTTAAATTGATTTAAATTCGGATATTCAACCCGATTCCAATTACGCCCAAATTGAGACAGCCATTTTTTATTTTTGTGAAAAATGCATTTTGTAAACATGCTTTAATATTCCAGTCAAAGAGGAATACAATTTTTTTTCGTTAAATAATTTCAGAAAATGTTTCACCCCTACTATGCACATAATCATATTTGGACTAAAGTTTAAATCAAATTTTGAAAAGATCAACGAATATTTTCACTCATAATGGACAAAAGAAACAGATATTTGGCATGATTTCTGTAACACCCTTAAAGGGACGGTAAGTGTGTCTTCAAGTGACCCTCCATCAAGGAGTATGAAATAGAAGGAAGATATACATGCTTTGCAGACGGATACTTCATTTGTATAAGAAATATTCAGAATAGGTTATTGTATACACGGTAATTCATCAGATAAATATTTCTTAATCAAATGAAGTATCGTCCGCAAAGACTGAAATAATCATATGGTAGGGCGGGCCGCGTCAGTTTTATCTCCCTTCTATTTCATAATCCTTGCCCTCTATGTAAAGATGAAAATGTCCGTTTCACAACCTTAAAAAGCTTTGTCTGAACAAGTATGAATTAGATATACATGTTTAAACTTTTCTATTTTACTTTCTATACAAAATTAATTTACGCATTTCCAGTGCAGGAAAAATTTTTAATCTAGGAAAACGAATTTTCTTCCATAATATTGATTAGATAAAGGTTTCAAGGGTGCCGGGTCACTAGAAATTACAGTAATTTTGATGTCTAATTTCAATACCTGAATATTCTTGTTGGGTGATGAACCATTTGTTTCCTTCATCTTGTTTTCTAACTATGTTCTCCATAACATAGCAGAGGAAATAAAGAGAACTCTTGAAGTTAACTTTTGATAGAAACCTAAAAAATTTGAAACAAATTTTTTTTGAGGAATCAAGTTAAAATTGCATCTCTTTATGTATCCCAACAATTAAAGTTTTATATTACCTTTTTTGAATGAAAAGTATCAACAAAATAAGATTTACAATTTACAGAAAAGCATCATTGAAAATATATTTTTCTTCTAAATTATTTTTTAATCTCTATATGTATCCCAGCAATCAAAGTTTTATACAGTGATAACCAGAAAACTCTGAAATAGGAAGACGACTTTTAAACTCAAGTTAGGACTTAAACTAGTTCAATGCATAGCAATTTTACAGTGTAAATAGACTCATTTCACTTAAATAGTGCTTTTCTAAGTTACTCTAGTAAAGATATTTGCTTTGTAACAACATCAAAACGCTTAAGAACTTCTATTATGTCGTCTTTCTATTCCATTGTTTTCTGGTTATCACTATATTACCTCTTCAGATGAAAAGTATCGACAAAAGCATCATCATCAGTTTTAAGTACATATCTAACATCACTACAGCTTTCATCCGCCCACCTAAACACAGGTAGTGTAAACCCACCAGGGGAGGTAGTGTAAACCCACCAGGGGTTAAAAAAAATTGGAAAAAATCGTTACAACGATCATTTTTACATCTTTTTGGATTGCTTTTACATCGTTTTTACATCGTTTTTGGATCGTTTTTGAGTAGTTTTTTTGTTGTTGCATATATCCTCTGCCAGAGTCTGAATTTGGCAAACTTAAAGAAATTAAGAAAACATTTTCTACTCTCAGATATTGCCAAATTTTGACCCTGAAAGAAAATTTAGAGTAAAAAGAAAACTGTAAGCACATCACTCACTATAGAAAAGTGAGAGAGAACCACCCCCCTTACACTACTTCAGAGTGTTTATAAATGCCTGAATATTACGTAATCAAGGTTCTAAAATGAGTTAAATAGCTTCCGATCTTTTATGAGGCCTCTCTTGATCAGTTCATTTAGCATAACTTACGAAAAGTAAATGTAAATGGTAGGCGTTCATATCACTACAATGAAGACTACTTTTCTATTTCGGTTTGGATTTCTAACAAGCCTTTTCAAATTACAAGCTTAGAAGTAATATAAGATTGACAACTTCTTTTTGTTTCCATGTTTATGTGTACCTGTGTGAAAGTGAAAGCTTGATAAAAAAAAAGAAAAAAAATTTAACGTCGTCTTCTTTATACTAATATAAACGACGATGACTGCACAAAAAATCTTAAACACATTAACAATAAACTCTTTCTTCAACTTACAGTTTATTTCCACCAGCCAAAACCAAACCTCCTCGGAAATATATGGTGAACGTACATGATGGTGAATATTTAAAATGTCTTCTTCCATAATTTGTTAAGTTGTTTGATACCAAAAAGAATATTAATAAACATTATATGGCTGTTAACCATTAATTTAAGACCTCTGTAAAATGTCGTCTTCAACGTGTAT
>NW_019398249.1:0-906 GCF_000591075.1 Eurytemora carolleeae
AAACTACGTACTTAAGTATTCTCTGGATTCTATGTTAGTTTTGTGTACGTAAACACTAAACTACGTACTTAAGTGTTTTCAGGATTCTATGTTAGTTTTGTTTACTTAATCACTAAACTACGTACTTAAGTATTCTCTGGATTCTATGTTAGTTTTGTGTACATAATCACTAAACTATGTACTGAAGTATTCTCTGTACTTAATCACTAAACTACGTACTGAAGTATTCCCTGGATCAACTATTGATCTCCATCTTGTGCAGAATACTGGATTAATTCAATAAAATATATGAGTGGATATCCTATCCTACAAGGATCACAGTGGAAATAGAGATCAGTGTTGACGCACCCTTCCTGGTGAATTTGTTAAATTTTATTTTATTAAAACTAGGCTTTCAGGACGTTGTGTGCAATGTGCCCATCTTCTATTTAACATGTTTTGAAATATTTGCGCCATTTTCTCTCATTAAATTAACAATAACAAATATTATTTTCAAGATTTATCGATTTTCTTCGCGGATTAAAAAATTAGATTTGAGCATCCTTGGCGTTCTATGACTTGTGAGGTTTCACGACAAATTTAGCCACTTTGACGTTTCTTAAATACAAAAAAGAAATACAAGAGAAGTATGTACAGGGTGTCCAATGAATCATGACACTTTTGAATGTCTTCTTCCATACACTGTATTAGACGTCAAAGACTTGTAAGATATCTAGATGCTATATACTGCAATGATAACTCAACTCAAAGTCTTATTCAGAATTTAACCGACTCTCTCTCTCTCTCTCTAGCCAAAACTCTAGGCTCTAGGTACGTTAGTGTAAACCAACAAGTAGTACTCAACTAATTTATTTTATATACAGGTGAAATTAAACTGACTGTGCTGGCCAGTAAAGGTCAACATGA
>NW_019398249.1:1243-19927 GCF_000591075.1 Eurytemora carolleeae
TTCATGTTTCATGTTTCATGTTTCATGTTTCATGTTTCATGTTTCATGTTTCATGTTTATGGTTATGTTCATGATCATGTTCATGATTATGTTCATGATCATGTTCATGATTAGGTACATGATAATGTTCATGATAATGTTCATGATCATGTTCATGATCATGTTCATGATCATGTTCATGATCATGTTCATGTTCATGTTCTTGTTCATGTTCATGAACGGTTGGTTAAATACCATTTGAAAACCATCCCAAAATTACAATTTCACTTTTTCAAATTTAAGATTTTTTAAAAATTTCTTTTTCTAGTTGAATGGTAAAGCTGCAAAGAATTGTGAGTTCATCTCTATATAGTTTATTTATTAATAAATCATAAAAAAATATTTGTCTCACCGTTTTGTTATTTTTTCAGTGTTTTTAATGCTTGGCTGCAGGGGCGGATGCAGGGGGACGCATTGGAACAAATACAAGGGTTACCCACAAAGGATGAGACTGTAAAGACGACCTGAAACTCCTTTAACTTGATGATTCCAAGATGGAATTAAGTCTTTTGTCTGTTTTATGGCCTGTATTTGAAATAGAAAGAAATAAGTTTACTGTTGCTAGGACATGAATCTAAGGAAAATGGTCTCTGATATCTCATCCTTTGAGGGTAACCCTGTACTAACCCTAGACCTTTTTGTATAACTAGGCTTTCAGGGCGCTTCGCTCCCATCTTCTAAAAAAAATTCGGGATTTTCAAAATTTAATGAAAATCGAATTTTGTTGGAGGGTATTTTTTGAAATTTTGATTAACAAAACCTTCCCTGGGGTTTTGTTAGTTTCCACAAATTTGGGCCCGATCAGTTCAGCCATTTTGACGTTTATTGGATACAAACAAACAGACAGACAGACAAGCAAAGTATGTATTTAGAATAGGATATTATTTAGTATAATATCGAATAATTCCTTAACTTTTGGTCGAATATTGTTCAACCAGAGTTAAATAATTTTCAAAATGGTTTTTAGCCTTTATTATTAATGTAGTTACAACAATTCAACCAAGAAAGACCAAAAACAGTAAAATGGTACTTAAAGTAAATCCTTTCAAAATATGAAAATCAGTATTAAAGCTTGTTATTCAGGGGGGATGATAGTTCTCTACCTGTGTGCTCAGTTAGCTGTACTGTACACTTACAACGTTGTTTACTAATATTGATATACTTAACTATAGGTTAGGCCAGAATCAATATAAAATAAACGAAATATGCAGTACGCTCTCGGTATAGTTTATGGTCCATAAAATTAAGGACCCGGAATTAAATATTGCTCTTCACTACACATCCCTGCTTAGGATCCGGAATTAAAATATTGCTCTTCACTACACATCACTGCTTAGGATCTGGAATTAAAATACTGCTCTTCACTACACATCACTGCTTAGGATCTGGAATTAAGTTATTGCTCTTCACTAAACATGACTGCTTAGGATCCGGAATTAAAATATTTCTCTTCACTATACATCACTGCTTAGAATCCGGGATTAAAATATTGCTCTTCAGTACACATCACTGCTTCGGATCCAGAATTAAGTTATTGCTCTTTACAGCACATCACTGCTTAGGATTCCTTGATCTGGATCAAATTGGAAAAAAAATCATTGCCTAAAACCTTTTCTTAGAGTCAAGAAATGGGATATCAGCTAGTTTACCCTTCCTAATCATTAAATGGGAAAGCGTAAAACAAAACAAAACCTTTTTCAGTAAAACTCAAAGAAATGCTTGTGAGCTGAATCTGAATTTATTACATTTTTAAGCGTAAACTATATACTGTATTAAATGGAGAATTTTATAATCAGATTAAAGATAATGTTTAAAAAAATATTTAAATTTTCTTTCTAATTTATTAATGAACTCTTCTCTACATTTATGTACAGGGTCTACATAGGACTAGACATAAATGACGTCCTCAAACCTATTTGAATAAAATGATTAGATGATGGTTTCTGCCCTAAATAAGTTCTTTTTTGTATATCAGAACGGGCTTCTGAAATGGAGTTTAATGATATAATTTGTAAAAAAATGTATTAGTGCTGTAGCAAATATATCGTGTAAAGAAGATATTCTGTAAACTTGCAGTACTTTGAACATTATAAATGATTTGAGGTTGTAAATTCAGACATAATGACATTTTTCATTGAAACTGCGTTTTAATCGAATATTTAGCATGATTAGCTTAAACCATGCGACATACTTAAATTACGCTGTAAAACATGTGCGAAGATAGCTAATCTGCGCCATTTCCTTTCCCTTTATTCCTATTCCCTGGTTTTATCTATTCTCTCTCAATATTAAACTTTAACTATGCGATTAATACGTATTATGATGGTCTTAAATCTTAATCATGAAATATAGATAACATCGTAGGAATTGTAACTATGTCAATTCCTGTTAATTTTGTAGCATAAAATATAAAATAAAGTTAGTTGATTGAGACTCTGCTTGGATTACAGCAATAGCAGTAATTCGATTCTTTTTGAAACATACGAGCTAAGATCTTGCTAATTGATTTTGAATTGATGCCAGCTAGTGTTTGATTGACATCAATAGCTCATAAGATTGTGCCTAGACGTTTTGGCATTAATCGATTAAGGGCTTGTTTGATAGCCAATACTTGTGTTAATGTGTGACATTTAGAGCTCGATTTACTGCAATTGCTTTGATTCTTATTAACATGGGTATCCATTGAACCGACTTGAAACCCGGAGTTCAAAACAATTTACAGAATTGAAAAATATTAGAAATTTGAGGAAATTTTGGTCAAAAAAAGTTTTTTCTTGAAATAAATTTTTATTAAGTACTGAAACAAAATTTTTTTTTACCTAACTCGTTCAAATTTTAATATTTTTAAATTCTTTAAATTAATTTGAATTTGGAAATTCAACCCAATTTGATCAGTTTTTCAAAATTTTCATTTTTACTTGAAATAGTGTTTTTTTCCCATTTTTATCATGATATTTGAGAAAAATGCATTTAATAAACAAATCTTAGTATTTCTTGTGGAATACTGTTTTACTTTTTTTAAATTGTCACTTTTCAAAGAATAAGTTAGTTTTGGTGGTATTTGTGTATGATGCGTATACAGGATTTTAGCCAGGGGGGGGATGGGCAACATCAAGGAAAAATAGAGTATTTTTGATGCCCCCCCCCCTGGCCCTTTAATTGCTTTTATTTTATCTAAAGTCTACATGCTCCCTTTTGTAGCTCATTGTAGTCACAATTCAAAGGCTATATATTTTGTATTCCTCTAAAGCTACTTGGCCAACGTAAAGTTAAGAAGCTATATCATTAAAAAACACACTAGCGCGGAACATTGATGGTTCCTTGCTGCATGCTATTCTATCTTATCTATGTTGTCGATATTTCGACGTGACGATAAGGGACTATGATATTAAGAAACATACTAGCTTGGAACATTGAAGGTTCCTTGCTGATGTAAAGTAGGTATAACATTGAAACATGGAACTAGTTTGGAACATTGAAAGTTCCTTGCTAGAATAAAAAAGCTTAGTTAAGAATTATTCGACCGACCGAAGTGCAATATATGCGAACATTGATGGTTCGTCTTAATACTATTGCGACTTCCTTAGCAGGATGTTACGAGGAACATAAAAATTTATTACATAAGGTATACTAAATACGAACATTGTAGGTTCGTTAGTATCCTTTTAATCTTAGCAATCTTGTTTCTCGGCGTTGCATCTTGTCGTCGCCCTCTGCTGGTTCCAGGAGCAGTTCAGTTCAGTTCAAACTGAGTAATTAAAAGAAATTATTAGTTTTAATTTGTTTAAAGCTTGCATTTTTTATTGTTCAAAGTTAAATCGACAAGAAGATTGTGTGAACAGACTGAATCAGTAAAAAAAAGATAATTATTTTATTTTTGGATAAAATTCGGAATGAGAAGGAAGATTCAGTTTTTGACTCATGTCCTCTTAGTTACGGATCATTTTCCGAACGATATCAATAAGGATTTATTGATTAAAACAAGTTATTTTAAATTATTTATTTATAGGGACAGGATTGCGATAGTAAACTTTTATATCCGAGACATCAGATTAAAGGGTAAAAGATAAAAAGATAGTTTTTTTGAATTTATAGAGTTAACATTGTAGACTTTAAGTTAAAATTAGTTCCCGTACATAATTTAAAATCTTAAAATTTTATTAAATAGCGTGTACGTTAGTTTCGGTTCAAGAGTTTCAACCTTTACAGTCCAAAATGGTCCGTGTGCACACCCCTGCTCATTTAAAATTCATTAGTAATGTAGGGAATCCAGTCTTCACGGGGACTTATGGAAATGTATTTTTTACCGTTATTGCCGAGAAGTACAGCTATGAGGTCCCCCAGATCCTCTGGGGTTCGACAGATTCAAGGATATTCTCGTCCTCGTTCATCTTCCCAGGTTCGGTTTAACTAGGTAAAGAGAAGAATATGTAGCAAGGGAAAATATCAAAAAAAAAACCCTTCCATTTTCCTTTGAAAGCAAGTCCGTCGGGATTTTAATTAGGCATGTGGATTGGGTTCAAATTTTGTAATTTCAATTATCATTGGAATGATATTGCAGATTAAGTTTTTGACAGTGAAGGATTAAAATTTTAAAACGATTCTCAGTAAGGCAGTTAGTAGAGATTCTTGAAATATTATAAATATAAATAATAATTAATTTAAATTTTTGACAGTGACAACTTTTAAATTAGATTTTCTACGACGATAGTGAAATACTATTAAGGAGTCTGCAAATCTTCTACGGGCTCCTATAAGTTTTATTTAATCTTTTTTACCGTTATTATTTCCGTTCGGGAGATTTTCTGACTCATACAGCTACCGTGGTCAGGATCAGTTGGTTCCTCGTCAAACTATTTTAACAGTATAAGAGAATTAAGAATATTCAAGAATTTTTAAGGATATTTAAGAATATTTGTGTGCTTATCTAAGAATATTTAAAAGCAAGATTATAAAAAAGAACTGTTTTCAATAATGAAAGAAAGGTTTTTTTTCCTTGTTAAATTTCAGTTGATTTTTTTTCTTTCTTGCAAGGCGAAAAAAGGCAAAAGTGCCATATTTTAACAATAAATGTGAAATAAGAATATATATATGTACTCATCTAGAATTATTTAAAAGCCAGAAGGTAAAACAGAAATTTCCTTGATAAAGGAAGAGTTTTTTTGTTGAAAAAATGTTTTTCTTTTCTGTCTTACAAGGCAAACCGAAAGGCAAAAGTGCCATCAGGAGTATTCGTTACTGTGTCGGACATTTTATTTTTGGATGGATTCATCAGGAAATAGAAGTTAACTTGGTTAAACTTCAACTGAAGTTAGGTAAAGTGTATAAGTATATATATTTATACTTTACATTTTTTCCAAAGTGGAAGAAAAACAACTGATTCTTTTTTGAAAGGAACTAGATTGCGTGAGGTTTGTTCTTACCGTTTTCCTCAAGCTATTTAGCCACAATTCACTCCTCAGGTTTGAGATAGTTTGAACTGTTTAAGGCAGTAGGAATAAATTGAAGATAGGATAGATAGTCTGGATATTAGGAGTTATTAATTTAAAAATTTTGGATGGAATAGGTACTGAAATAGGTAAATTAAAATATTAGCAAGTATTAGCAAAAGTCAGCAAAAATAGGAAATATTTTTGCTTTAGGAGTTTTAATACTCAAGCTATTTAACCACAATTCACTCCTCAGGTTTGAGATAGTCGAAATGTTAAGGCAATAGGAGTAAATTGAAAATTAGGAGAGTTAGTTAGGATATTTGGAGTTTTAAGGCTTTGAAATTTCGAAATGGGTAAGACAAAGTACTAGCAAGTATAGGCAAAAGTCAGCTAAAATAGGAGATATTTTTTCTTTAGGAGCTTCAATACTGACACATAATGGTATAAGTCAGCAAAAATAGGAAATATTTTAGGAATATAAATACTGGCAAATATTGGAATAAGTAGGTTTATTAGACATTTCTCTGAAAAATTAGAAAAAATATATTTTACGATTTTAATGTGTGCATTAGCACCATTAGCTTTGTCGGAACCGTTTGCAACCCATTTATAATGGTTTGCATCGTGTATTTCCAGCGTATTAAGCATGTTTCTGAGATTACCTATTAAGGTATCTGTAGAGATTTTAACTTTAGTTTGTCCTCGGTAGGACGCCACGGATTGTTCCAGATTATCCAGATACAAGAAGAGGCCAATTTTTTTGTAGAAGGTTATATAAAAATGAGTCATATTTAAGTTTGTTGCCTCTGTTTCAAAACATGGGCTATTGTTTGGTTTTAAATTACGCCATTCGTCAGAATCATCCTCGAGGGATGGACTCCGTACGAATATTATTGTAGACACTATTGATTCTTTTCCTCTAATATGAGATAAGCATGTTTCTGAGATTACCTATTAAGGTATCCATAGAGATTTTAACTTTAATTCGTCCTCGGTAGGACGCCACGGGTTGTTCCAGATTATCCAGATACAAGAAGAGGCCAATTTTTTTGTAAAAGGTTATATTAAAATGAGTCGTATTTAAGTTTGTTGCCTTAGTTTCAAAACATGGGCTATTGTTTGGTTTTAAATTACGCCGTTCGTCAGAATCATCCTCGAGGGATGGACTCCGTACGAATATTATTGTAGACACTATTGATTTTTTTCCTCTAATATGAAATTGGCGAAGTTTGCGAAGCCAAATGCTTGAAATTCCTTTTTTTAATTCTAAACAAAATGACTGATTAAGCATGACTGGTTACATGATGGTATGGTTTGGTAATACCTGTGTTGCGGGAGTTGCAATTATTATACTCCGCCACGGGGCAAATTGAATTTGATGCAATTTCCATATTCGACAAACAAGGGTTTGTTAATTATAGAAGTGTGGTAAGAAATGAATTGCTTTAATTTGATAGTATTGTATATTCGTCTATTATTCCTTGTGGAAAATATAAAGTACATGACTATAAAGCAAATAATGTTGGTTGTTTCGATATTAAAGGATATTGGATTGCTACAGCCTAAGAAAATTGTAATTTTTAATTCTTCATGAGATAATACCCCATTTGATATTATAAGGTTTAAGTCAGTTAAAATATCGTATATTTTTGGACAGTCCCAGAAAACATGAGAGATAGTTTCTCTCGGTGCAGGTCTAAGTTTTCCAAATTCGCACCGTTGACATGACGGGTCGTGATCCGGAACAAAGTGTGCAATCATTGCATTGTGATATAGAGTCTGAGATGTAAAATTGAAAACAAAGATTCGTAGGTTATTTTTCAACTTTGAGATTTTGAAAATTTTATAAAAGTTGCAATCTCTCTCAGGATTTGCGTTTATATAATTTGTTAGGGCAACGCGCTTATACAAACCAGACATCGGCCCAATCTCTGACTCAACATTATCCATGATTTTTCTTATCTTAGCGCTGCCCCTAACTATTTTCCTAAAGAAGGTAACGATAGGTGTGCATAATTTGTCCTTGTTCAGTGAAAACTGCCTCTTTACGCTTCTATGTACCGATTTTAGATAAAATAATTCCAATAAGTTAGGTCGGAAACCAAGGTATAATGCTAGATTATTTTCTGAGAAAGTATCGCTGTTATTTATGTCTACTAGGTTGACGATTCTTAGTTTCCTAACCAAAATTGCTTCTTCGTGTGTGAGATTTTCTCTAAAATGATTTCTATTTAATTTCTCACCAGACTCCAATCTTGCTATGTCATTATCAAATATTCTCATATCAAGAAAATTACCATTCGTCGACCAGAAAACGTTACAAAATGTCCTAACGCAAACTGATAATTCTCCACAAGGAGTGTTCGAGATATCTGATAATTGATGTATAAACGATACGAAGTGTATCAAAAAGAGATTGGAAGTCTACTGAGCTTTCCAAAATCTTTGTATCTTTAAAATTGGCGGAGATTTTAACCATTTAAAGAGTTTTGTTGATTTTGAATAAACCTAAATCTGGACAAATTTTCTAATATCTCAGAAAATTTTGATGGTAAATGGTAAATGTTCTAACTATGATACTACAAATTTTAGTTATCATAATAATCCCACATGGAATGAAGATGATAGAGGTCGTCATTTGATTCCCATGCTTATTGGTACAACCTGCATGTAGAAAGGGGAGGAAGGCCAGCCACAACAATTTCTAGACCAAGCCACATTCTCCTCATTTTTTCTCCTGAGCCACCTCAAAATCTTACTCCTTGTTATTTTTAAAAGTGTCTCATCCTCCAAGTTTTTAAAAGAATTTGGCCACATTAGGGCATAAATAAAATATTGAATTTTAGAACACCTGAAAAGTAGTTTCAACAGAATTTAAGATTTCAAAGTTCAAAGTCCTAAATAATGTTTACCTATTTTATGAGCATATTTAGATATTCCTGGTGTAGAATGCGGCAAATAGTTTTGAGAATATACAATCTCAATCTTTTTTGTTAATTATAGTGAAAACCATCAAAATCAAAAATCAAATGATAGGCCAGAGATATGCCGGATACTTAGATATTTAATTTATATCACGAAAGTTAGCCATTGTGGAGGCTAAAGATATTTAAGCTTTACTTAAGTAAAGTTTGAAACCATTCTCATGGCCTTAAAGCTTCCAACATGATGTGATCATTGCAATACTTCAGTATATCTAAATTTTATGACCTAATGAACCCCCTCCACTTTAGTCCGCCCTTGCTTTCACGTTTTAAACTTAATTTCAAGTGTCCATTTAACAACTTTAACTTTCATTCTTGACAGAGATAATTTCCTGTGGAATATATTGTTTAAAGATAATCCAGATGCCGAAGCTTTTACAAAGAAATTTTAAAATTTCAGGTTGAAAACAGATGCTTTCATATAGTTGCTTTAAAGTACTAAGTAACTAGCAAAGCCTGGTGCAATTGATGCAAACCCTTATGTGTTTGCTAATCCAAACGTCTTTGATCAACATTAGATTTAAGCAGCACAAACAAGAAATACCAATGTTAAACAGGATTAAATCGCTAATTTTTCTGGAGGTTTTGGTAATAATATTTGAGTATCTATCAAAATAAATATTTAAAGCGATTTTCTCAGAAACAGAAGATACTTATGTGAATTGCTTGGTTTCAGTCACTGACTTTAAAGATGCAGACCTTTTAAAGGATTGTGGAAATGATGTCAATAATGCAAGAGGGTTGATAGTCCTAAGCTTGAATTCTCAAGAAGAAATCACTTCTTAGGATTGTATAGCATATATTAAATAATCCCCTGAGATGTACACTAAAGAACATCATATCTTATGATGTACACTTATATTATGCAGAGTGATAATATTTTAGGGGGTATTTTGTGGAATAATAAATTTTCATACTTTTTTTAAAATTTAAATATAGTTTAATCTTAAATCATGAAACCTGCATCTATGTTAGTTGTCTACGTAAATATATCAATGTGTAATATTGCATTCCATCTTAAATTTTATCCCCTAAATATACAATGAATGTACTGTAAATTATATAATCATATATCTATGCTCTCAACATTATATTTGTTTAGCTTTGATATATTCATAAAAGAAGACATTACTGTTTGTCTGTCTTACAATACAAAGCAGGTAGTTTCCATTTAAACTCCGCACCTTTCACAGGTGTGGAGATGTTTTCCAAGATGAATTTATCAATATAAAGAGATTCCTGATTTTTGGATTGGGTTATAGAACAGTTCTGGCCTTCGCTTACCTTCCTGGTGCCCTTGGGGTATCATCATCAGATTCTGTGAGTCTTTGGATGCATGAACCAGTAGAGCTGGAGGCTCACTCAAATCCAACAGATGTTGATTCCTAAGTCCTACTTGCCGACAGCCAAGGCCCATCTCCCAAGCTTTAAGGAGCATTTACTCGAGATTAGAATCCTGCATCTGTTATAGCTTGTCTGCCTAGGAGGCCATTGCATACTTTGAAGTTGAGCAATGGAACGGGTGGATAAGAAGCCCTGTTACTTTGGCGCTACGCTCATTGAAGTGGCATACATCTGAGGAGGCCCTGAGGTTAAGAAGTGGGTCAGCGAGAATAACCCATGCCCATCTCTCTTTACCGGATGGGGTGAGGACACAGAGGCAGTAAGAGCACCTAAATCGAGGAGGGATCTAGATGGAGATGTCGAAGACCCCCGACGAGATGTCACCGCTATACATCTCGAGCAGAAAACTCTATAATGCCGTAGTAAGGCATGTTGACATCCCGAACTAGAACGATATGATAAGGAAGATCAAGCTAAATGCAAAAATCATGGCTCAGGCACCCACATGGACCACTGGGAGCACTGCAATGGGTCACTTCCTGTCACGCATAATCCTAGACAGAGATAAATTTCAAATTTAACTGAGTTCCAGAATTGTAGACAACTTTCTCCAGTTGATTGGGATCGTCAATTTTGTATCATGGAATTGGACCTTGCGTGCAAAAGTGGTCAAAAGTGCCCTTGGCGATCTGACGCCTGGAGCAGAGAGAGCAATCCTTGCGTATCAGTTAGTAGAGTTCTGGTTTAAAGCCACAAAGGATGGAAGATTCAATGCACTTCTGGGGGAAATGGAGCAATCAGGGGATACGGACTTCTCTCAAATTGACATTGATGACCATTCACTCCTGGATCTCGGGTACATTCCTGGGAGAAAACTTTCAACCAGGCCTGTGAGATGTTAGAAATTCTGCTCTAAACTCTATAATGTAGTATGTGTTGGGTCTGCAAGGTATGGGTACTATCTTGGGAGGGATCACGTGATAAACTTGATCAACTGCCTGAAGTCTATTGCTAATGTGAGGTCATTTATGAAAGTGTACAGATCCACAGGCATCAATGGTGATAAACTGTTAAACATCAGTCATGCAGTGGGGAAGGTTGAAAGGTATAAGGGAGAGCGGATACGAGCAGCATACCCGGATGAAGATGTGAAGCTGCCAAAGTCATTGAAACAATCTTAGCCGTGCTAGAGAATGTCTACAACTTGAATGCTATTCCTGCAGGCATGGGTACAGGTGAAGACTATAGGAGGGTCAAGCTGCTGGAGGGCCTTGAAGAAGTTTGTAAAGATGCAAGGGGGCTGGTCAAGCTGTTCAAGGACCTTGGATCATATGACGGAATAGTCCTGGACCTGTGTTACCTGTTCCATTACCTACCAACCCCGGACAGGAACATAATCACAACACTAAAAGTCACGAGGAACAAGATGACTGAAGATAGAGTATTCAACCCAAGGGCAACTAAGGGGTTCCTTGGGAGAAATATGACCTTCTTGTAACTGCCTCTAAGGAGAAGGCGATTCCTAACTATGAGTGTGAGGAGGGCAGAGAGAGTGAAGTGCGGACAGCGAGAGACTACGCACACATGTGACCTTAACTATGATTAAAAAAAAAAGTTCCAGTTTAAGTTACTGAATATTTTTTGTCATATACATCAAGAGATGAAATCCTGCAAGTTTCAAAATTTGGGCCGTAGGTCCTGAGATTTTAAGCCAATTTTTATATTTTTACTGTTTTACGCCGTCATATGTATTTTTTAAACGATCATCTCAAATGCTTTTAAAATTGTTCCAGTCCTTTTCTGGACCCTTAAAACATATGTCTAGACCGGAGAAAGGTTAGAGTATAGAATGCTGATGGACAGTTTGTACAGGGGAATTGTACAGAACCCTTATAATTGAACATAAAGGTTAACATGTACATTTTAAGAAGAGGGGGATTTTTGTAGACGTCCTTTTAAGCATGAATATAAATGCAGAAACCAATTAATGTACATTTTTCAAGTCGTTTTTCTAACTCCTTGTGCAAAGTTCAACTATCCAAAAAATATTTAGCATATTTAGCAATATGAAAAACATGACGCAAAACATCCAAAATGGCTCTTTTGATATAAAACGGGTTCGAATTACTGAGAATTATTAACGCAGTCAAGCGTGCGAGTCCTCCCTCCATTTCATCCTACAAGAGGGGGGCACATGGTTCGGCCCTAACTAGTATGCTAAAAATGTTGTTGATGTATTTTATTTTAAATTTCTTAACCTTATATTGGTTTTTCGACATATGCCAAAATAATGATTTTGTCAAAAAGTCAATTAGTAATTATATGTTAAATCTCATAGCATAAGTTGGAAGAATTTAAATTGTAATTTTTGGACTAAAAAAGCATGGTTCCCAGCAAGATACGTCACTATCTCTGTTAAAGTTGAACACTTTTGAATTGGCGAAATAAGTTCAAATCTGTCTTAAATACAATCTTATTCAAACAAATCCCGAAAATTCACAAAAGATATATGAGTAATTTTGCAGTTTAAATTTAAATCAGAGATCTGAGAGGAAGGTTTTAACTTATTTTGTTGATTCAAAAGTTCTCAGATGTTGTCTCACAACAAAACAAATAATGACGTCACTCTTTTTGATTTTTTTGTTCTCTCATGAATAAAATTTACATGGTTTCATAAAGAAATGTATTAAAAAATCTATTAAACAAAATAATGATCACCATGAACAAACTTATTGGTTGGCAAAAAAAACAAGTTTGTTTAACTTTTTTCTAATTTTTGACTTTTTTGAATCAAAGTTCTTCTTGGCAAGATGTTTCAGCCGTAGGACTGTGTACAGTAGTGCAGTTTCTCTAAGCAAGGAATATTTATGTAGTTCTCCATGATCAGCCTTCTTAAAGATGTCAGGGTGTTCTGTCATTCAGATTAGACACAGTTTTGAGACAGATTCGGTTTAATATCTGTCTGGCACAAAATAATTTGTCTTTCATCTTTGCATCTTGGATTTTGGATTCCGGTATCTCTGCAACTAATTAGTTCTAATGTAATTTTTTAAACTTATAATTGCTCTGTAAATTCTGGCGAGGCATCTAAATTTTCACACCACTTCCTCAATGTGCTTTCGTGTGGTAAAGTGTTGTAAAACACTTTTCGTAAATATCTTAACATAAACACATATCAATACTCAAAGTACACAAAAAATCTTAGATTACACTGTTTTCAACTCTATAAAAAGCCCTTGAAAAAAGAATGTAGAAACATGTGATATCAGCAATTTTTAGGACCCCCCCCCCATGCTTTACTTACATAGATTAAATGCCATATGGTTAAACGCTTAATACCTGTAAGCGCATGCAGAATAAGAATGCGGATTAAGTGCAAAACTACGCAGGGTTTCAGGATTCTCTGCTCTCATCTTTGAGTCCTTGACTTTGACAGCAGTTTGTTGAAAGAAGCTTGATGGAATATCTAAGGCAGATTTTGCAGACAAGATATGTGTTCAGCAGATACCTGGAACTTTTCTTTAAGCTCTGCAATCGTACTCTGCAAGTCAGAAACCCTGACCCCCAGGGTTTTACATCTTTCATCTGCTTTATAAAACTGTTTTTGATACTTCACGCCTTGCTCAGTTGCATCATCAAGCCTGAACATACATTATAAACTTTAATTATTGTCGAGACTTCTTCTTATGAATAACTTGAATTTTACTCCTAAAAGTTATCGATCTAATTTTTTTTCATGAGCTGGTCTTGAAAATTGTGCTATGAACATGCGTTTAAGCCCTAATGATATTCTCTCCGGCTTTTTTTCCCCCCCCATCCTATACATAGATTCAGACCCCCCAACCTTTAAAGGACTTTTCAAGGAGGCTGGGACATCAAGGCCAGCCCCCACCTCCCTTAAAATTTACTATTTTATCTCTTCAACCTTAAAACCAAAAGTACATTTTGGATATTTTGTAAAAGGCCAAAAGGATAACTCAGCGTATAGCCATTAGGGGGGGCGTAACCCCCCCCCCTCCAACCTTAAGGACTAATTGTAATCAGATTGCAGACCATTTTTATCAAATTATGCTTATTGAGAATACAAGTATTAATTTTTCTTTGAAATCTGGTATATGTCAACATTTTATTACCTTCTCTTTAACACTTTATTATCAGGGAATGCATAGTTATGTTCTGCCAGGATCTGTGTTGGCAAAAACACTGTGGGTTTAGCGTATTTTTTAAATTTCTTCTTTGATTTGCTGTAAGAGTTTTGAGTAAAATGACGAGAGCAGATAAAAGTTGGAATATTTTTCCAACAGCTCAAAGATTTCCATTCTTCACGAACAGTATATGGATTCTCATATCAACATGAGAACCATTTGTGGTACAGTTAACCACAGAACAGTATCGCATGATGCTCAAAATTTACTGTCTACTGTTTACATACCCCAGAGCTGTGTACACTGTATATAAACAGATGCCGCAACCCGTATTTTCCTTTGTACTGTATGTCACTACATGATCTATACCTAACACCGATTCCCTTCTGTCCCTCATCTCTGTCCTTATTACAAAGACGACAGATTACACCCCTTGGTCTAGACCTTTGAAAAGTCAAAATCGGGTTAGAAACAAGGCATTTAGACCCCTAAATGTTAAATCTTTGCTCTCCTCACAATTTAAAACATAAGTAACAAAAATATGTTTATTTGTTCCTGGAATTGTAAACAAGAACACACTTAAGGAGATTGTTAGAATACTCCTTGTTGATCATCTCCCTCTTGTAACCTGCTCCAGTCCAAAGCTTGGTAAAGTCTTTGTGTACGGCCTCTGAGGCCTGTTCAGAGTGATGGCCTAATCCTAGTCCATCATTTTGACGCACAAAGAGGACAGCATGGACTTTGGGGCTGACACTGATTCCCAAGAGTTTGTAGGATGCCTCAAACTCTTTGATTGCCACTCTGTAGTCAGACTTCACTTCCTTTTCAAAGCACATGTCTTTGATGGTCTTGAAGTCTTTGAGAACTTTGACAACCTGTTGAACTTCATTGTTTTCTTTAGGTGCTATCTTCTCCAACTTATCAACAGAGTTCAGCAAGATTTTGCAAGAGTTGCCATTGAATTCTCCTCCATGAAATTTGGGTCTCACAAGTGCACACTCTGTTGACCAGTCTTTTGCAGTGATGGTATTCCCTGGAATCTGAATTAAAATATCATTTAGATGATTAAATAGTCTGTTTATAATTCCAAGTAGCAGATGGAGCTCCATTAGTGGCAAAACATCAATAATGACAGCTGAATCCTCATGGGCCACAAGTGGATCATGCTGACAGCCCTTGTATGGAGCTGCTGATAACTTCGTTTTTTGCTTGTGCTTCTTGGCAGCTTCTTGATACTCTGCAGCAGAGTTCTTGCTAGATCCAACAGTTCTAAGTTTCCTGGCTTCATTCCTATCATTGTCTAGAAAATTGAATTTGTTCAGGTCACACCATACACAAGGGAATGTTGCTGATGCTCCTGAGAGCCCAAACATAACCAATGAAAGCTTCATGTCTAGGGCGCTGATGAAACTTATCTGGTCCAAATCCATAATAGCCAGAATTGTGAGGAGATCAAAGATTTAGCATTTAGGGGTCTAAATGTCTTGTTTCTAACCCGATCTTGACTTTTCGAAGGTCTAGATATATGTTTTAAGGGTCCAGAAAAGGACTGAAACAATTTTTAAAGCATTTGAGATGATCGTTTAAAAAATACATATGACAGGGTATAACAGTTTAAGCAAAAAATATAAAAATAGGCTTAAAATCTTAGGACGTACGGCTAGGATTTTGAAACTTGCAGGATTTCATCTCTGGATGTATATGAACAAAAAATATTTAGTAACTTAGGCTGGAACTTTTTTTACCCCTGAGAGCCTCTGGGGTGCTGCAAGGCTTGTCAAGCATTTCCCATATGTCCATACAGCAAACAATGCATTCGTACAGGCAAAAGACGTTACCAGGGTTCCCCCCTCAACTATCGAGCATTTCAACCCTGGACGAACGAACTTTAAGAGGAACGTATCATCAAATGAGCTCCTACACAGCTTGTTTAACGGAGACAACTGCGGGGGTGGAATGACAATGGAAGAGTACAAGAAGGAATTTGCTGAAGGTCGTATTACGAGGGACAACATTGCTGATATGGCTACTAAGGCGGAGAGTACGAAAGATGCTGAAACATCTCGGGAGACTTCATCTCTAAATGAGCCCAACAGAAGGATGATGAGCGAGATGGACTCCAGTGGGCCATTGTTAACCAATTACCTTGGCAATGTGGCAATGGGTGCAAGCAAAGCAGATATGGATCTGGCATTCAGAACATTCCTCTCAAAGTCTTCAGAATTGGGTTCCTGCCTGTTCATCAGTATAGACGTGAAGGGATGGAGACCGGGGGACTCGAGGAAGTTCTTCCTTTTGCACCATGACACTGTCATGGGTTATACTCAAGGCGATCACAACATATCGTTTGAGAAGGTATGGGAGGGGCTGAGATATGTCTACAGGAGAGATGGGTTGAGCATTGATATGGAGATAGATGAAGGAATGGTGCAGGGCTGGACAGGAAGGTATGATTGTATTCTTCACAGCCACATCTTGCTGTATGTTACTGCAAAGCTCAGGAAGAAGGGGAAAGTCATGATCGACGATGCACTGTTTTGCTTCTTCTTCGCGAAGAAAGCTACTCAAAAGGAGAAGGAGATGAAGTGCAGGTGCATAGAAGAAGCAATAACGGAAGCATATGCAGAACTAGGATTGATAATTGCCAAAGACAAGACAATCATCTCTACCCGTAACTTCACATTTCTGAACAGGTTCTTCTCCCAGGGAGCAGAGGTGGTTAAGCCGCTGAGGACAATGATGAAGATATGTACGTCTACAGACAGGATGGTCGTTACCTCTCAAGTCCAAATCCAGGATCAATCTGGAACACATAATAAACTGTTTGCTAACATCAAAGACTAATTGGATTTTACTTCATTTTTATTCTTTATTTTGGATGTTTGTTATTTATAAAAATTGTTAAATATTAGAATAATTGTGTCTAAATAATTTCTTATTGTCCTTTATTTCAGGAAACTGCAAATCAAGGAAACCTGATGGCGTTTATAGTTTATTTTATTTTTATTTTTAAAAAAACTCCTTAATTTTAATATTAAAAATTAAACTTTAAATCAAATTTTTATTTTAAAAAGGCTTTAAATGATAATTTCAATAAGCTTAAATAAAAGCACTCAGACTCTAGGATGGCCATTTTAGGTAATTATCAGAGTAACTTCAAGATTTAATCTGGACAAAATAAGGCTGAAAATAACAGAACTAAGCTTAAAGGTTTTGTTTCAAGACTATGGATGGGTCAACCTACTGAACAATCCAGAGATGATTTCAAGGATGTACAGGAAGTGGAAGTCTTAAGCTACAAAAACTTAGGGAAGAAATTCTACGGAGAAGCATTTTTCGGAATGTCTTAATTTAAAATCTCAAAAACCCAATTAGAGGGGCAATCGAGAAGGGAGCTGACCCACTGCTCGTATACATCATGGCCCTCAGGTTAGGTTAACACAGCTCTACAGTGGGACCCTACCATATCTAGGAGCAACATCGTTAGCCTTGTTGCGCAGGTTGTCTCCCCTTCTTACCTCAGGGGATGGTGTTTGCTGGCCTTCATCAACTTTGTCACCAAGGAGAAGACAGATCCAATGAGGCCTATAAACATGTATGCCCAGTCACTTGTAGAGACCTACAAGGAGAGCAAATCTGTCCTTGGTGCTATATATCTTGCCCCGTTCCGCCACCCAAACATGTATAGCTTCACAGCCAACCTGTCAATTCCTGCTTACAAGGGGGTTGATGACCCAACATCCAGCCTGAGGAACATGGTCAAATGTGGAGATTTCTGCAAAGAAATGGTGAATGCAGCAGAAGTCGACTCTAATACTTATGTTTCGACTGCCATATGGGAGATTGTGAAGTCTTGTACATGGGACCCTGCGGTACTCGAATCTCTCGGGTCGATGAGACCGTTTGCAAGTCAGATGAAACTTTTGGTCAAACTGATGGAATGTGAGTCTTGCCGGAAGCTGCTGAGCCCATCACAACCAGCAAGGTGCAGACGACATGCCAGGATACACAGCCAGAGCGCAGTCTCTGTCACACTGTCTAGGTGTGCGGCCAAGTACCCAGAACAGAGCATCAAGAGAATAATCTCTATAGCACAAACAAAGCCTCCATGTGAACTAACTAGATTTGTCTTGGAGAACTATTTCGGGTTTGTGGGGGTGAGCATGGTCAACTTTGCTCTCCCAGATCCAGTAGAGGTGGTTGTCCGCCCCAGGGATACCTCACACATTCTTGTTGGGCCAAGTATGAACCCCCAATATCAGCTGGCAGGGATGAGACAGATAGATCTACAGGTAGGGCCTGGAGCAGTCCAGGGTTTTAGTATGACGATGTGCACACTGGTAGGGCCAGGAAGGGACGAGATGTAACCATGGTATGGAAAGGGATTTTGGTTTCAAAAATCCCACGTGTTGAAGTCTGCCTCTGGAATCAAGGACCATCCACATGGCGAGAGCTGTTACTATATGCCTCAACAGCAGGGATCTTCCGGGTGAGAGGCTGTGGGAAGCTGAACTAGCTATGAATGGGATGATGCCTAGTGAGGACACTTAGATATGTATGGTAAAGATAAGCCCTAGTGTATCTACAAAACAGATGACTAGGGCTGGGCGCGTTAACGGTGGAACGATCGTTCTTTCCCGAGAACAAACGGAACGATCAAGAACGATCCCATCGTTCCGAAAAAAAAACGAACGCTTAGAACGCGTTCTTAAAAATATTGGAACGATTAGTAAAAGAACG
>NW_019398250.1:0-26399 GCF_000591075.1 Eurytemora carolleeae
GTAGGCAGTACAGGTAGGCAGTACAGGTAGGCAGTACAGGTAGGCAGTACAGGTAGGCAGTACAGGTAGGCAATACAGGTAGGCAATACAAGTAGGCAGTACAAGCAGGCAGTACAAGTAGGCAGTACAAGTAGGCAGTACAGGTAGGTTGTACAAGCAGGCAGTACAAGCAGGCAGTACAAGGAGGCGGTACAAGCAGGCAGTACAAGCAGGGAGTACAGGTAGGCAGTACAAGCAGGCAATACAATCAGGCAGTACAAGCAGGCAGTACAAGTAGGCAGTACAAGTAGGCAGTACAAGCAGGCAGTACAAGTAGGCAGTACAGGTAGGTAGTACAAGTAGGCGGTAAAGGTAGGCAGTACAGGTAGGCAGTAAAAGTAGACAGTACAGGTAGGCAGTAAAAGTATGCAGTACAGGTATGCAGTACAGGTAGGCAGTACAAGTAGGCAGTACAGGTAGACAGTACAAGTAGGCAGTAAAAGTAGGCAGTACAGCTAGGCAGTACAAGTAGGCAGTACAAGTAGGCAGTACAGGTTGGCAGTACAGGTAGGCAGTAAAAGTAGGCAGTACAGGTAGGCAGTACAAGTAGGAGGCAGTACAGGTAGGCAGTACAGGTAGGCAGTACAAGCAGGCAGTACAGGTAGGCAGTACAAGTAGTCTAGGCAGTACAAGTAGGCAGTACAGGTAGGCAGTAAAGGTAGGCAGTACAACTAGGCAGTACAGGTAGGTAGTACAAGTAGGCGGTAAAGGTAGGCAGTACAGGTAGGCAGTACAGGTAGGTAGTACAAGTAGACAGTACAGGTAGGCAGTAAAAGTATGCAGTACAAGTAGGCAGTACAGGTAGGCAGTACAAGTAGGCAGTACAGGTAGACAGTACAAGTAGGCAGTAAAAGTAGGCAGTGCAGGTAGGCAGTACAAGTAGGCAGTACAAGTAGGCAGTACAGGTTGGCAGTACAGGTAGGCAGTAAAAGTAGGCAGTACAGGTAGGCAGTACAAGTAGGGAGTACAGGTAGGCAGTACAAGTATGCAGTACAGGTAGGCAGTACAAGCAGGCAGTACAGGTAGGCAGTACAAGTGGGCAGTACAGGTAGGCAGTACAAGTAGGCAGTACAAGTAGGCAGTACAAGTAGGCAGTTCAAATAGGCAGTAAAAATAGGCAGTACAGGTAGGCAGTACAGGTAGGCAGTACAAGTAGGCAGTACAGGTAGGCAGTACAAGCAGGCAGTACAAGTAGGCAGTACAGATAGGCAGTACAGGTAGGCAGTACAGGTACGCAGTACAGGTAGGCAGTACATATAGGCAGTACAGGTAGGCAGTACAGGTAGGCAGTACTGGTAGGCAGTACTGGTAGGCAGTACAAGTAGGCAGTACAAGAAGGCAGTACAAGTAGGCAGTACAAGTAGGCAGTACAGGTAGGCAGTACAGGTAGGCAGTACAGGTCGGCACTACAAGTAGGTAGTACAGGTAGGCAGTACAAGTAGGCAGTACAGGTAGGCAGTGCAATTAGGCAGTAAAAGCAGACAGTACAGGTAGGCAGTACAGGTAGGCAGTACAAGTAGGCAGTACAAGCAGCAGTACAAGCAGACAGACCAATAAAAAAGCAGCTACCAGTGCAAGCATGCAGACCAGTACAAGCAGGCAGACCAGTATAAGTTGACAGACCAATAGGAGTAGGCAGACCAGTACAAGTAGGCAGACCAGTATAAGTAGGCAGAGATGTACAAAAACACAGACTATGACACCCAGGCAGACCAGTACAGACAAATTTTCCGTTACCCAACTCTGTACTATCTACAAGGAGTATTAAATAGAAGGGAGATAAAACTGACACGACCCGCCCTACCATATGATTATACATGCTTTGCAGACGGTACTCCATTTGTATAAGAAATATTCAGAATAGGTTATTGTATACGCGGTAATTGTATATATTTCTTATACAAATGGAGTCAAGAATGTAATGCAAGGAAAGTTAATTGCGGTCGTGTATACTCTGCGTACATATTGAAACCAGTTGTCTCTGGGCGGAATTTGTAAACAAGAATAGATGCATCAGTTTTCGTTAGGTATCCGAGGAGGTTAAAAGCATTAATTTTTGATAATTTTGATAATTCACATAATAGTTTACTATGACCAGAATATTTCATTGATTTTTTTATGTGAAAGATGGATCTCATGCCAGGCTTTGACCTCCGTCTTGTGTTTACATTACCGCCCAGAGACAGTACACTGTAGTGCAAAAGATGTGTACACTGTAGTGTACACTTCTAAAATAACTTTCCTTGCATTACATCATTAAATGGAGTACCGTCTTGATTTCAGTTATCCCTGCGGGTATACGATTCCACGGGATATATCTAGGAGTTGATCCGTAGATCTGCAATTAAGATAAATGCTTGATCCGGAGATGCACAATGCAAAAGTTTTGACTTTAGGGCACATTTCAAGAAGATGAATTAGTTCAAACCATAACTTAATTAACAATACAGATAGAACACTAGATGTCGTCTTTTTAAGATTTAGATATTTTTCGTTCACAACAACGGCCAGAGGCAGAGGCTCAAAGGAGTTACGCGCATGCTCTCTCTCTCTCTGTTTGTAAAGTTGTAATTCAACGCTGCCTGTGCGTAACTCCTTTGAGCTTCTGCCTCAGGGCTATTGTGAACGAAAAACCCTTAAATCTTGAAAAGACGACATCTAGTGTTCTATCTGTATTTTTATTAATCTATATTTCAAATAAAAAGAAAGAAAGGTTTTTTATACTTAATCAATTTTATTAAAAAATAGTTATTGTTGCCGCTGCTCAATTCATTTTTGATATAACTTAAATGTTTAAATACAGGGTTGTCCACAAAGAATGAGACTTCAGAGACGACTGTACGGAATTTACACTGTCTGTTTCATTATTTTTCATGATTCCCTGCAACTGCAAACTTGTTTCTTTTTGTCAAATCATCTTATAGCCTTTACTCAAGTCAGAATCTTCATTATTTTAGAGTTTCCGGTCAACTTTACAGTATCATTCTTTGTGGCCGTAGAGATAGACATCGTTTTTTAAAGAACGAACAAACGAACATGAAAAAGGGTGTCGTTTAGAAAAAAACGAACGATGTACGAACGAAATGGATCATTCAGATAAATGAAAAAATGATCTTTTTTATTAAAGAACCAAAAAAACAATCGAACAAACTTGAAAAAAAATATCGCTTTTTTACTGAACGAACAATTTTTTCGAACAAATTTTTATAAAAAAAAACTATCGTTTTTTACTGAACGAACGATTTTACTGCAAACTATGGGTAACCCTGTCAAAACATTTACTATTTGGTGTTTGGTTTGACCTACTGCGTAATATTTTTGTTTATGTTATATGTACAATGTACATTCCAAAGAAAGTTTTGCCACTGGAGAGTTTTTAATAAAAGCGTTCTCTATTTTACAAGGGTGCTCAACAATACTCGAATCATGATTTCATTTTTGATTTAAGCCTGAGTGTTCCTGGTATCCTATCCAATATCCAAATAATAAAGGTTTGAAGGTTCTTACACCTTCAGGTTCAAATAAACTATAGTGTTTTCCCCTTAAGTTTTTTGTATGGTTGTAAATTGGAAAGATATTAATAGATATGATTATTAATAAAATAAAATACTTACATTCTTTTTTAGAAGGACCAGTAGTTGTATTTACTTCAAAGAGGGGTTAACCCTATTCACAATCACAACTATACTCTTAATAAGCCATAAGCTGATCAATAATGTGGAAGATATAGTCGTTTTAATTACTTTCAAAGTGTTTAATTCTCATAATTTCTTCCATTATACAGAAACCAAAAATATCTCATAGATTTTATATCAGACAAAAAGATTTAGTTTACACAGTGACTCTAAGATGCGAGGGTCACTTAAAGTTACATCTACAGTCTCTTTAGAGGAGGAAATAATGGTAGTTAATTATAGGGATTAAACTGCTATAAGTGTATTGTAATTTCCCCCTTAAAGGGGTACGCACTTGGAGACTGCTTCATGGGGGTGGGGGGATGGGGACGCCCATATGAAACATATTTTGAGCACGGCTTAGGGGGGGTGGGGCGTCCCTCTTTGAAAAGTTTGCGGCGTAACTAGAAACATAAAATTTCAGGTCGCCGGTAGTTTTAAAGGTTATAACGGAACGTTCGTTTCGTTGACGGTATTTTTTGTTTTTTAAAGTTACCGTTAGTTAACGATCTAAATTTTATTAATAGCGTTAACGGAAGATATTCCGTTGTTAACAGTTTTTTTTCAGTTAACAGCATTAGCCGTTTTTACTGCACAAAATTGTCCAAAATTGCCAAAAAATACACGTTAAAAGTTCCATCATATAAATAAGGGGTAGGGGGGGGGGAGGGGTGGCTGAAGGCGACACTTAAAAACATCAAAAAGCATTAAAACAAATTTAAATGCAATTTTGATAGAAAAATGTTAAGAGTTGTCGTCTAAAAAAACCATCCGTTTCGTAAATTATGTTTTTTTAATTCAATTTTTTTCCCAAAGAATTCTCTGAACCGGAATCGAAAGCTCTGAGAGATTTTGTCCTGGCAAGAAGAGGAGAAATTAAGGTTTAATTTTCTTTAATTAAAAAAAACTATTTTGAAAAGAATGTTCACCTATTCGAAAGTTAAGATTAAAGGGAATAGACTCAATGACTCCCCGTAGAGTGGCATGTCAGATTCATACAAATACATTAGATATCAACCATCTTCACTCTGAAAATTTTAGTTTTTTCAATTGTGGTTTCTGAATCAAGTGAGTTGATAAAGGGTACCGTTGTGAATTGAGGAGATGCCACTCTTTAAATTGAATGTCACTTGAAATTACAACTTTAGTCCCTTTAAAGAAATCTTTTTCAGGAATTAATTGAAAACTTGTTATATAAAGATTATCATCATCATCATCATCATCATCATCATCATCATCATCATCAACATCATCATCATCATCATCATCATCACCATTGTCATCATCGTCATCCGTCATCGTCATCTGGGTCATCCGTCATCGTCATCCGTATTAATGAAAATCAGAGAATATAGATTTGTTTGCAAAAAGCTTATGATAAACCTGGGACAATTTCATTTTTTTTACAAAAATTACCATCACGCAGAAAAAACTGTACATTCAAAAAACATTCTGAATTTTTTTTTTTCAAAAATGGGTTAGCGCAAGCTAGGGTTTCCGATCGGAATTCCGTTGCGCGCAAGTGCGCGGAATTGCGCGCAATGGTTGCTTCCGCTTGCGCCATTTCATTGCGCGCAATTGCGCTATAATTGCGAAAAAGGAAGCAATTAAATATTCGCGGAATTGCGTGGAATTGCGCGGAATTGCACGGAATTACGTGCATTGGAATTGGTTTCATATCTAAAAATCGATAATTTTAAATGTTAGACTTACAAATTTATGCAGCAGATACAAGAATGGAATTAAATATCTCTGTTGATTTTAAAATAATCGAGGCCCGAGTGTCACTTGTTTCAATAGTTTTCAAATTTTAAAGTTTCTTGCGGTTAAGCTACTAATTAACAATTTAATATGATACATTTTTCATTTGTTCACATTGGATAAACATTAAATTGGAAACTTTTTTTGGTTAAAATTGTAAGGTTCGTTAATCAAAATTAGATATTTTGCTACAGTGAGAACCAGAAAACTATGATACAGAAAGACAGCATCACAGTGTAAATTTAATGTTATAGTTAGAAGTCGAACAAAATTAATTAGTCACTTATCCATTTACATGGGTTTTCTTAAGTCTAAACTGTCGTCTTCCTATGCCAGATTTTTCTCGTTATGCTGCAAATGACTTTTATAAAACAAAATATTAAGTTTACATTCAATTGAGACTGAAATGTTAGTGAAGTTCAGTTTATTGTATGCCGCTGCCAAAGTTTAAATTGAATATTTTGTTGTTGAAAGGAAATGCGCAATAATTATTGCATATATTGTGTGCCATGAGGTTTAAATTGAATTTTATCAAAAAATTGAAACACAACGCAAAAAAGTTGGACGGAATTGCGCGCAATTACATTCACTTGCGCGCAAGGACTCGCAATTGCGCGCAAGTAAAATCCACTTGCGTTGGAAACCCTAGCGCAAGCATTTAAAAAAACCTTAGTTTTTTGGTGAACTCTTAAAGTTTTTACCAATCAGTTTGATTTTTTGCACTTAATTTGTTTAATTTTTAACAGATTTTTATGATTTTTACGTTATTAAATTCAGTGCTATATGACAAATTTTTTAATACCCATATCAACATATTTTCAAACAAAAATAAATTTGGTTTGTGAATTATTATTTACAAAACTCGATGTGCTGAATAAATTTGAATATAAGAAAGAACTCAAAAGAACAAATTTTCATTTTTTTACTTTTCTATTGCACGCGCGCGACTTGTTGAAAGGATCTGAGAATTTTTATGAGAAAAAGTGCCAAATTTTCCCACTTCTACTAATAACAGATTAGTTATTTGTTAAGAAACTATTATGTGATATTTTTTATTCTATTTAGGTTTATCTTAGCTTTCACAGTTTTGGAAACAAGATTCTTTATCCATGGGGACACACCAGGAATAGGTAGGATGAGGGGGGGGTGAATACCAGGAATAGGTAGGATGAGGGAGGGTGGAATACAAGGAAAAGGTAGGATGGGGGGGGTGAATACCAGGAAAAGGTAGGATTAGGGAGGGGGGTGAATACCAGGAAAAGGTAGGATGGGGGGGGGGCAATGCTGACAAAAAAGGTATTAGTAAGGTATTCATTAAGGATTTTGGCTTACAGAAAGCTGCCTCTTTAACAAATTTTCAAATCGTTTGTTTACAAATGATTGGTTCAGATTTTGCTTACTTCTTAAAATCTTAAATTTGTTGAGAAAATATTTAACTTTTGACAAACTCTAGACAACAGAAAAAAGGTCAAATTCAAGCAAAATTACTAACAAGACTTTAATTTTATCCCTAAAAGTGAAAAAAAAATCATAGACTTTGATTTTACCCCAAAGGAGAAATTTTTTTTTTTCAATTTTCATAGACTTAGATTCTACCCCTAAAGTAAAAAAATACATTTTTTCATAGCCTTTGACTCTACTCCTAAAAGTGATAAAAATCATATTTTCATAGACTTTGATTCTACCCCTAAAAGTAAAAAATAAACATATGTTCATAGACTTTGACTCTACCCCTAAAAGTGAAAAAAAAAACATATTTTCATTGACTTTGATTCTACCCCTAAAAGTAAAAAAGAAAAACATATTTTCATAGACTTTGATTCTACCCCTAAAAGTGAAAAAAACATATTTTCATAGACTTTGATTCTACCCCTAAAAGTGAAAAAGAAAAACATATTTTCATAGACTTTGATTCTACCCCTTAAAAGTGAAAAAAAAACATATTTTCAAAGACTTTGATTCTACCCCTTAAAAGTAAAAAAAAAACATATTTTCATAGACTTTGATTCTATCCCTCAAGGTAAAAAAAACATATTTCCATATCATTAGCGCTTTAAAAAAAGGAGTTATCAGTGATTTCAATCTAAAAGGAAATTTACTTTCGGTTAATGTGAATTTTCTATGTCTATGGTAACTATCATAGACGTCAGGGGTTAAAAGAGGGGGGGGGTTACGTTAAGGACTTCCATCAGGAAGATATTTGTTTGGAGTGGCTCCAAAAAATATTGCAACGTCATGGATTCTAACCAAATTTAATTTCATTTTTGAATCTTAAACGGTTAAGCTTAAACGAATTGTAATACAAATATATTTTTATAAAGCGACATTTATTATTTTGCCCAAATTTAAATATAAAAATCCGCGAAACTTTGAGAGAAGTTCCTTAAAAGCCTATGTAAGATAAAAAGAACAAGGATTAGACTTTGCAAATTACTTGAAATTCTTTTGATATGACGATTTTAACTTCAAATTAAGTGTTTTTTCTTGTATGTGGTCTTTAAACAGATTATTCAATAATTTTGCAAAGAAAGAAAGAAGTTTACAGTCGTATCCTTAGTGAGTAGCCCTGTATATTAATTTTTTTGAATTTTTTTAAATTCGTAAATGTAAACATTATAAACTATTCATAAGGAACATTAGGATAAAAGTAAACAGTCCCTTCTGGCCTAGGTTCAGCTTAAGGTTTAAGTCTCGAAAAGATGAAAAGGTTTAAAGGCTTAGCTATAGTTTATACCGAGATAAAAATGTCAACCTTAATATTGTTTTTTTTATTTATATTATAATATTATATATTTGTGTATTTCTGATAACAATTTGTATTGATTATTCTGAAACAGTTGTTTATATATTACCTCAGGGATACAGTAAACACACAGTTTATAGCATAGTTTATCTATAACTTATAGCCATTTATGATATTATAGCAACACGTGTGTAAGGGGGGAGGGTGGTGGTTATCCAAAAAAGGTGCTAAATGAAAGATATAAATATTCTAATATATACAGGGTGTTAAAAAAAAATGGGAATTTAGTGACGAATTCGATATCGACTTTGTTATGAATTAGCATTGTAATACCTAATTTCAAAAGAAATAATATTATTATGTCTGCTAGAGTTTATTTAATGAAAAGGGTAAAAGACTGTAGAGATGTGTATATAATGTCTCCGCATAATGAACAGTGAAGACGGACAAGTTTACTCTGTTTGTATACTGTTTGTTTTACTAAATACAACTGTATGCATTCAACACATAAACAAACAAATTGTAAACATAGCAGACGAAACTCTTACAGATTACAGCTTTCTCAGTAGGTATCACTATTCTAAATCAAAGAATTATCTAAAAAGACGATATCGAATTTGTCACTGAATTCCCATGTATATTGGGACACCCTGTATTTACAATTGAGATAGTTGAAATCTAAGATCAAGATTTTTCTATACTAGAAATTCAAGGCGCTTCGCGCCCTTCTTTATACCCTTAGAGGGCGCTTCGCGCCCATCTTCTAAATTAGTTGTGAACATGTTCTCTTTGTGTACATCGTAAAACAAAACAAAAATAGTTCGCGGATTTTCACAAAAAATTTCGCGGATTTTCAAAATTTTAAAAAATTTAATGACGATCGAATTTTGATGGAGACAAATATTTGAAATTTGATGATTCATAAACCTTCCCTGGAGTCCCTAGATGTCCCACAAAAAATTTGGGCCCGATCGGTTCAGCCGTTTTGACGTTTATTGGATACAAACAAACAGACAGACAAACAAACAAACAGACAAGCCAAATTTATATATAGATTTGCAATTGCAGGGTTGCTGATTGGAGGGACTTGCAAGGATTTGCCAACGCTGCGGCCTCTGCAATTTCAAGGTAAACAATTTGCAACAAGTTGAAATTATTGCAAATTTTCCAATAAAGAATAAACACTTTGGGCAAAAAAGAATGAAAGAAATTTCTTGTTTTGAATAACATTGTTAATTTATTTTTGGAAACACAAACCCTATTCTATCGTACCCACTGTGCCACCCCTCTCCACTGGACAAATTATTGTGTACGCCCCTTACCCCTTTCCTATCAATATTTTTCATTTTAAAACTTTCTCATTTTTACTTTCAAAGCTCAGTGAACCAAGACTGAAAACCTTTTAGGATATTTGAAATTTTACATAAATTATCATTTATACGCTCTTACAAAAATGGACATTTCGTTTTTTCCATTCCATCTTTTTCAAACATTAAAATGTCAGAATCAAAAAATTATTTTATGAAATCAAAATTCAATATCCTTTATTCATAATTATATCTAGGTTTAATTTTCATTTTCATTTCATTTTTGACGCTTCGTCATTTCTGAACTTAAGGACATAAGCTTTTCTTTTCATTATTAAAAGTGTTTTTTTTTGTCGTTTTTGTATTATGTAAATATGTTCTATATTTTTTTGCTTTTGGAAAATATGTTCTTTTTAACATCTTTACAAATTTTTGACATTGATTTTATCAAAGTCACTGTGGATTTTTTATTTGTTTTGTGTAACTTCAAAATATTTTGAACCAACAGACATAACAAATTTTACTGCTTGTAATTTTGAGGTCTGAAGATTGGTCAAGATCATGGGACTTTCTTGGTCCTGATATAACTACATATACCGTAGGGCAACAAGCTACAAGGTATACAGTCCTTCATGTCTATGTCTATGTCTATGTCTATGTCTATGTCTATGTCTATGTCTAAGTCTATGTCTTTGTCTATGTCTATGTCTTTGTCTATGTCTATGTCTATGTCTATGTCTATGTCTATGTCTATGTCTTTGTCCATGTCCATGTCCATGTCCATTTCAATGTCCATGTCCATGTATATGTATATGTATATGTATATGTATATGTATATGTATATGTATATGTATATGTATATGTATATATGTATATGTATATGTATATGTATATGTATATGTATATGTATATGTATATGTATATATGTATATGTATATGTATATGTATATGTATATGTATATGTATATGTATATGTATATGTATATGTATATGTATATGTATATGCATATGTATATGTATATGTATATGTATATGTATATGTATATGTATATGTATATGTATATGTATATGTATATGTATATGTATATGTATATTAAACCTCCTATTATCCAAGAGATACTCCAAACGACTTTGAATCAATTGGTTTACCGAGCCTGCCGAGCGAGCCATTAAGAAGAATATTTCAATTATCAACGCTAGGAGACGCTGTTTCTGCAACAAACCAAGTAGGAAATATCATAAATTAAATTTTTTTAAAGAGTCATCAAAATTTCTTTGTAATGTAATGTAGGGACAAATTGAATATGAAAACTTCTCAAATAATAAATGGCAAATTCTAATTTTATTTTTGCCAGGATTACGTGATAGGACAGCCCCCACGGATTCTCTACAGGGTCTCAGGGGCGTCAGATGATTGGGCGAAGGGAGAGGCGGGGATCAAGTATTTTTATTTATTTTGAAAACCAAACCTTTGTTGAGACTGTAATGTGTAAGCGTAATTTCAAGTGACCCTCCAAACAAAGATAACAATGCCCGATACACAACGGTACCCTTGAAAACTTAATCTTATCAATAATGTGGAAGATATGATCGTTTTTCTAGATTTAAAAGTGTTAAAATCTGAACATTCTTAGAAGTTTTCCTGCAGTAGAAAATCGCAAGTAAATTTTGTAAAGAAAACACAATTAAAAATAATCAGTTTTCCAAATTATAAACATGGATTTCTATTTCCGCTGTGAATCGGGTCTTGCCATCATTGCATGAAGGAGCGCTCGAAATGACTGTTACAGCCCCCTGATGAAAGTGAAAACAAAAAAGCGTAATAACTGTTGCCTTTTACAATGGTACAATAGAGTAACTCACCCAAATCTGCCCCTTTAGTAAAAGTAAATTCAGCCTATGAACTTGAAGTCTCTCCGGCCACGCCAACCTTGTTGCACAGGCTAGTCCTGTCCATAGAGCTAGGTACAGTACAAACTGGGACTGGAAAGTTTGACACGGCTCGGAAATTCAAATGTACTACGGCTACCCGTGAACTGAATACTTGTTACAACTTCTTATTTTCTAATTTGCAACCTGATACTGCCAACCTTAAATATTCAAAACTATGAATTCTATGAGATCAAATGTCCTATGTTTGAAATATCAATGGCTGACATCATCAGGTTGAAAAGATAAAGAGTTTGTGGCAAAGACACATTTCCTTTTCGATTTTTAAAATTTTATTTATAGCGCGGTACTTTTTTATTCGTCAGATCTTTTTTGGATATTGTCTGATATTTTCTACGATATCTAATTTCGATCTTTTTTTTTTACGTTTTTGATCAATCATAAGCATATAAATACAAAATGTTCAACTCAATACTCTTTATTATTCTTTATAGATATTCATACATATTTAATTTCAATTTTTCAGGTGGGTTCTTTTGTTTGAGTTACCAGGAGGTCTTTATGGGTTCATGTTACCACCCCAATATATCAATAAGGTTAAATTTATTATCATTGAATTTTCAGATTTAAAAAAATATAATTCTACAAGTTTTCTGTGCAATATCTATACATATAAAGTAGTTAGCTCTGTTTGTTTGTTTGTTTGTATATGTCCTCATAACTTAGAAACCATCTTCGCTGATTTGCCTAAAATGTATACTATGGAACTAGCTAGCTTAGCTTAGTTAAAAAATGTCTAAGTTGAGTTAGTTGAATAATTTTAGTAAAAGTTTATTTTTTAGACAAAGCTGGGTTACCAAGCTAGTATGCTATATTTATGTTATATGCACGTTTTACTCAATCTGTCGTTATTTATATTCAAAATGTAATAAAAAGCTAAAAATATCAAAGTTTTTTTTTCTAAATAAATTTTCAAGTTTCAGTTAAAATTTGAACTTATCCCAAATTATGACAAAAACTGATGTGAAAATGAAAAAGGAATCATATATAAAATCCTATTTCAAATCCGAAAATCTTACTCCGATTTCCATAAATTCAAAAAGGATAGGGTTGTTATTTTCTTATTTTTCATATAAACTATAATAACCCTTGTTTTATGCCTAAAACAGGGCTTTTACACAAACTAATCCTGAGTCATCAGGAAGTTTTTCACATAGTGAAACAGATTGCTTGAGCTTTGCTAAAAAACTTGCAATTATTTTGAACAATTATTGTTTCAAAGTGAATTCAAAGATACTTTCAGTTTTTATATATTTGAAATGCCATTGTGGCAATGGCTTTAAAAAATGTATATGAAGTTAATTTTGTTTATTAAAAAGATACATTTTATTCTTCACTAAGGTATTTATAAGGGGGGGGGGCGAGGGGGGAGTTAAGGATTGGTTATTACTGGTTTAACACTTTTATATTTATTTAGGTTGGGCATTCCATGATGGGTGGACTAGAAGCTATGCTGAATCATATTTCAATAAGATGAAAGTTTTCAGAATTATAAAGATTAGCGTTGTTAATTGTTCTTGTTCGTTTATAAAAACTAATTGATTAAAACTTGCATAACTGTGTTTTTAGTTTGCTGTTATAAAAGGTAAAATGAAGGGGGGGGGGAGGTATTGACTAAAAGTAGTGTATTTTAAGGAGATTTACAGGGTATTCTTGACCTGCTGATTTGTCTAGTATCTATCGATCATAAGTAAAAAAAAGATTATGAGATTTTGAGATACTAGATATTACACAAAGACAAAAAAAGAATTTTTGAGAATAGCGAAACGTCGACATTTTTAAAGGGTTCTGTTGTGAATATCACATCTAACTCCAGAAAGAACAAAAAGACAAAAGAAAGATATTTTTCCTATTTTGCAACAGGTTTTCTTTATTTTAAGTGCTTTTGAGAAGCTGTTCTGAAATCTCAAGGGGGTGCAAAGGTCCTGCCGCCCCCCTGTAACCGCCCCTTTCTAATTCAGACTTTAAACAAAATGCTATTATTTATCTAAATTCCTTGAACTATAACATTTTATCTTTATTTCAATTTAAACTTAAAGGTGTATTCCGTTGTCCCCAGAGCCCTATTTCCATGATAAATAATATCCGTTATAGCATAATTTTAAATATGTTTTATAAAGTTTAAATGAAGAGGTTTCGATTTTATATTTTTTATTTTATTTATCTTATTTATTTATCTTTTTTTCCCCTCCAAGATGAAAACAAAGAAAACTTAAGCTGAAGTTTATATACATTTTATCTTTGCTCTCACTTTCAAATATTTGTACTAGCAATCGAAAGATCCAAATTATCTTTTTTTCAAGTTTTAACAATGCCTTAATGAAGAAAAATAAAGATGTATTCTAAGGATAAGTTTTTCTAATATTTAATCATCAAAAGATTCATGCTATCTTTATTTTTCAAAATTTAACAATGTTTTTCAATATTTAACAATGTTTTTCAAAATTTAACAATGTTTTTTTTAAAGACGAAAGTTTTTGTGAAAATTTCAGGCCACAACAGCTTATTTTTCCCACTAATGACTTCACGCCATTATAATATATTCCATATAAGCGTTAGGTATAAAACCAATCTGAGATAAAAGTACTTCTGAAAGGGAATGCAAACGTAATTTCAAATGACTCTCCAATTAAAAATGGATGTTTAAATTTTTGATTATAAAATCATAAAAAGTCGCAGTAATAGTGTTAAAAAAAACACGCCAACCTCCCAGTCTATTTTGGCCAGCTATTTAGCAAACTTAGGAACAAAAAAAAAGAAGATTTAAATTATACATTAAAGAACTCTTGGTTTGTTTGCAACAAATGTTTTTAATATTTCCTCATTCGAAACCTGGTACGTCCAGGATGTCGGAGTGCATGTGCATTCTGGACAGGTTGCACAGAATCCCGCTCCCCACAGAGAGACTGAAATGGATTTTAAATAAAAGCCCGCGAAAAAAATTGTAAATAAGATGAAGGTACAAGAAAGAATTTGAGAAATTATCATAAAATGGACAAATTGTGACATTGTCAAATGTCAATTGATAAGAAAAGAATAAAAATCTGAATATACATGTAAGTTTAATATATTAGAGCCTGCCTCTGGCTCTAGGGGGGCCTAGGGGGTGCATGTCAAGGGGGTACACATGGGTACCGTCCCCCCCCCCCACTGCGTCCCTGCTTCTGTCTTGTTTGCAGTAATGTTCATATTTCTAGATCTAACTATTGATTGATTTTCTATTTTCTACATTTATCAATATTTTCTAGTTTGATCTCATTGTATATAAATATATAGATAAATATAAATTACACAAGTGTTTTTTGGCTAATTGTCGCAGACCTGTTGTTTATTTATCACACCTTACATTTACTCATTCATCTCAAGAACTCCGTAATATCAGGTTCAAATCTAGTGTTTTTTTTTTATCTTTTAAAGGGACTGTCAACGGGGTTTGAAGGCCCCCCCTCCCAATTTAAATTTTTTTTTACTGAGCAATCATTAGCAATCATTGTCGTTTTTTTTAAAATTTCTTTCCTATTTTTGATGCAATTGCAAATAAACTGTCAAGTACAATATGTGGCAACAGAGAAATGAATCAATTATACATGACGTCACTAGTGTCAAATATAACAAGGAAGACAACATTGTCTCCCATTAGTTCAATGTTTTCTAAGATCAAATAAAAAAGTGAAAAATACAGATTAAATAAACAAAATAAAATTGCACATTTTTCACTGAAAAATAGATACTTATTTATCACTTTTATTAATAATATTGTCAGACACATAAAACTGTGACGTAAGAATACAGCTGTACTCAGAGTATACAAATTCTACGTTGCCATCTTTTGTACTTGATAATCTATTTGATGCATTTGAAGGTTTCCAATTTTAAATAGAAAATGGTATCTCAGGCGAAGGTTTAAAGTCAAAGAGAATAGAATATATCATAAGGGGAATTTAGAGAATCTCTCGGTATGAATTATTTCAGTCCCTTTCAGCCTGAAAGGGAGTTCAAAGTGTACAAATCATGTAAATGTTCACAAAATATATGCAGTAGAGTACATTAATACAGTATGTTCCCTAGACTATCCATTTCAATTTCGAATTTTTTAAAACTGTTAAATAAACTTTATAATGAATTAGGTGAATAAAAAACAACATTTGATTTATAGTTATAACCATTAACCAGTTATAATAGTTATTATAGTTATAACCATTAACCAGTTATAATAGTTATTATAGTTATAACCATTAACCAGTTATAATAGTTATTATAGTTATAACCATAACTCTTTTAGTCGAAAGAAACTTTAAATTACGATCTTTTAAGGGACTGTACAGAAATCTGAAAAATTAACATACTCTCCGTAAGTTAGCTTTTATTACGAGATAACCGTCCTTGTTTTTTTTATATTTTGCCTTTTAAATTCAAGGAAAATTGGAGACCTTGACGCTGTTGGAAACCTTGTTGGAGACCGTCATGCTGTTGGAGACCTTGTTGGCGACCTTCACGCTGTTGGAAACCTTTTTGGAGACATTGACGCTCTTGGAGACCTTGTTGGCGACCTTCACGCTGTAATAAAATCAAACTGTAAGGAATTGTCCGCGTAAATTCAAGTGAACCCATTTTCCAAAAATTGCATGTATGATTCACAATGGTATATCCTTTACTCAAGAGAAAAGTTATGTTAAACAGAGAAACCACATTTGAAAATTGTCGATTTTGCTCAACCGAAGGTTTAAAAGTACAATTGTGCATCGAGCCTCTTTTAGTTTTTGAAGAAAACTTATTCGAAATTACGTCGGCAAAGTTCTAACTTGACATATGAGAAGCATTTCAGGGGTTTGTGAAGCCTCTTAAAAATAAATAAAAAAAACAAGAATGTTTAAATTAACCAAACCAAAAAATATTCATCTCTGGCACAGCCATAAAAACACTTAAATTTTGGAAATGTCATCGTTGTATTTACAAAATCGCTGAAACCTTTGCTCATGGAAAACTTTGGAATAGTGCAGACTGTAGAATATCCCACAGTCTGCTAATGAATCTGAAACTGCGATGGCAAAAGCTCTAGAACATGATCAATGCAACATCTCAAAATAGGGATAAAAAATGCAGAGACACTCACGGACCTTGAAGAATTAACTCCGAAACCATATAAATCTAAGATCTAGAGAACCTAAGTCAAACCTCACGCAAATCTAAGATCTTTTGGAAAATTTCCTGGAAGAATAGAAATTGCAGCATGTGTTATACGAGTTAATAATGAGTGTGTTTACACTAAGTAGTTGTGCCGCAGGTGATTCATAGATTACCGCAGTGGAACTACTTTATGTAAATACACTTCCTTACATCTATATATTATATATATTTATCAATTTAGTATATAGTAGGACTACTTTATGTAAATACACTTCCTTTACTTCCATATATTATATATATGTATCAATTTAGTGAATAGGTGGACTACTTTATGTAAATACAATTCCTTACTTCATTATACTTCTCAATTTATATCCACAGAGGTTTTGTTTTCGAGTCTTTCTAGTTCTTCCATTATTTCTACTGGATCAGTTGGAAAATAAGCAAAATAATGGATGGAGGGAGCTGGAAGGAATTCTGAAACATCTTTATCTACTTTAGGAATAGCTTCTGCTTTAGATTGTCCTACAGCAAATTTTTTTTTTAAAAACTCATTAGCAATAATAACTTGATCTGAGATAATTAAGTTTTCCTTCTTAATGAAACCAATTTTTATTGAACTCTAATTAGGCTTGTTTCTTAACCCTTTTATACTTTTAATGTTTCCCACATTTTCTTAGGATTTCGTTTTTGGCAACCTATTAATTTACTAAAATAGACCTTCTTGGCTTGTCTTCTGTTTCTATTATAAATGTTTCTGCATCTTTATCTTCAGGCTTGATAGTTTGCTGAAAAATATTGTAAAAAGAGTTTGCGCTCTCAATGAAAGTAGTTCCTTTGTCATGGATTGGTTTAGGGGTACTTTTCTTGCATTTTTATTTTTATTTTTTTGTAAAGGAAAATGTTTTGCAAAATTCATGAACAATATTTGATTAAATTATATTGCTGCCATCTCTGCAGTTTGAGATAAAAATACTTTATTCCATTTTTCTTTTTCAAGCGCAGTTTTGAACGAATTTATATTAATATCATTCTTGTTACTTTTCAGATTTTGAAATGCATTTTTTGTTGTGTTTTAAATCAAGAATAATCGGTAAAAATATTGTCTTATGGTCTGAAATCGATTGGATATTTTGGAAAACGCTGGTATCTATTTGGTTAATATTAGTTATAATATGGTCTAGAAGTGCAAAACTTTGTAAATTTCCAATTCGTGAGGCCGCAAAATTTAAAGGGAAAAGCCTGAAGACAATATATGCATAGTATACTCACTGACAACATTATTGTTTTCCTTAAGAAGATCTATGTTAGTGTCTGAGAAAATATAGGATTTGTAATTTCTGTTATTGCAAATTTCTAAAAAAGATAATACTCGTTATAAAATGGTTCAAAGTGATTTCATGAATTATTGATAATGAAATATTTGTTAGATCTGTAATAAGATTAAAACTGATACGTTTTCAAGTTGTATTTCTATTGTAATCGACTCAAAAGTGAAAGTATTTTGTATAACCAAGCCAGGTATTGATTTTGGATTCAAGTTTTTTTTTACAATATATTGCAACCCCTCCAGGCCCTTTTGATGTTTTTCGTGTTAGTAAATAGTTCGAAATCTTTGATAAAGAATAAGTTAGGTATAGAGACATCCCATATTTCTTGTAAAATTTAAACTGATACATTACCTCCTGATTTTCCGATTCTATCAAGAAATATTTTCAATTCCTCAAATTTTGATGGCAAACTTTGCATGTTTAAAATAAGGACATTTAATCCGCTAAAATTTCTAATGTTTGATACGAAATTGTTTTCACTTTGGTATGTATTTCTAAGCTCAACGTTTGAAAATAAATCGGGACCCATATTTGTTTGATCTAGATACTCATTGTAATTAAGAGTATATTGCTCGTTTTTATTAAGGGAACCTATATAATTTTTTACATCTTCAAGATAATCATGGTCGTTTTTTATTCAATGTAGAAATGATAAAATTGTAATATCTTTGTCGAAATCTATATGCATGTAATCCACCAAAAAGGGTTGAAAAGAGATAGGATAGGAAGAAGATGGAATTGCTCAAATAGAATTTCCATTTTTAATTTAATAGTTGAGATTTAATATTTCTGCAATAGAGAGTTTTTGATTTTTGTGTTCTTGCTTTCTGGATCACTGGCGTACATAATCTTCCCGTTGAGAGTTGTCCAGACTTTGTGCACCTTTGCTTCAACTCTCAGGGCAGCCAACAATTCAGAATTCCTTCTCGTAAGATCACCGTTGATTTGGATAGTTCCTCCTTGGTTGATTTTTTCATTGAACAGTTGGTAATCTTTTGGAATAAACCACTTGTGCTTAGCAGCATCCAGAGCTGGGAACTTTAGAATGAAATATCCCTAATCCCGATCAGTTAATTAATCTGGAGATTAAAAACAAGAGGAGAACAAGCATTATTTAATCTGGAGATTAACAACAAGATGAGATCAAGCATTAATCTCAATATCCGCCATTCAAAAGTCCCCAGCTCAGGGGGTTTAAGGCAGGGTAGCTGAACTTGATAACCTTGGCTCAAATGGGTCTTGATAGAAAACGTACGTAGTGAACAGTACAACAGAAACTGGACTCCCTTTGTTTACAAGCACAGACTTAGAATAATTGTAATTAACTTAAATATATATTAACGTAAATTAAGATTTCAGAAGTGAATTTTAGCCATTTTACTGCACAATAAATAATTTCAGACAGCACAATAATGCCTGCATGCAAAATCTGTAAAACACAAGGAATGCATAATTTGTGATACCGAAAAATGAAGATCTTCGAAATATATCTCTTGGTCTTCACTTTTGTATTTTGACAGATTGAGAACTAAGACATAGTTTTAAAGACATTAAGAGAGGCGTATTCAGGTTTTTTCCCAGGAAGGGCTTACATTTCTTTTTCTTTTTAGGGGGGGGGGCAAACCCCCTCCCCTAAAAAAGCATATATTTCACTGATCCAGGAGGGAGATGAGCCTCCATAGCCCCCCCCCTGAATACGCCTCTTGATAATAACATAGATGTGTTTAAAAACAAATTTACAAACATATTTCGGAATGGAGTGAGATTTCAAAGAACAGAACTAAGCAGTTTTAAAGATAAATTCCTATAGAAAAATCGATGAATAGATTAAGGGAATATATAGTATTTACATATAAACTACATACACAAATACAATACATTTACATGGGTCTTATTTATTTTTTCTAGTCTTTACTTTCCAAAAATAATCTTTTCATGCAATCATTTCCAAACCAAATAAAACCTTATGGCCCAACCTGTCGTCGTTGCCTTAGTCTGTTCCACTTTAGAATTTATTCACTTTGATTCAAAAGCTCTAGAAAAAAAACAAGTAGTTTAATGATATAACAGATAGAACACCAGATTAAGAATTATGGTTTTTTGTTCACAATAACCATGAGGCAGCACCAAAGGAGTTAACCATATGCCAAGTTGAATTACTAGACAGAGTAAGAGCATGCACGTAACTCCTTTGTTCCATCTTGAAAAGACGACATTTAGTGTTCTATCTGTATTGTTATTACTCTACTACACTACTAAAAATGGCCGGTTGGGGCATATTCCCCACTCAAGACGACCTCTCCTCAACAGATTCCATATATTGCTGTATTATAGGTATTCCACGTAGACATGTATGCACATCCCTCATGGACTGCTCAAGAGACTGTTCAGAAAACTGGGAGAGATGCCGCCTAAACAATAAGAAAATGTTTATAAACTAAATAATCAAGAAACTTAAATGAACTGTAGGTGTAATTTCAAGTGATATTTGTGGTGTATTTGATTCATGATTCACAACAGTACCCTTTATACTTTTGACTAATAGATGTCGGATGTGGGGTAAGCATTACAGTTAAACTATGCGAGGTGGAGAAAACAATTTTATTATGAGCCACTTTTAAGAAAAAAAAATAATTGATTTAGAAACAAAAATTAGTTAAAGTTAATAGATTATAACAATTAAAATTTTTGAACTGTTTTTTTTACATATTATACATAATATCCTTTTTGGGCGCTTCGCGCTCATCTTCTATTTAAATTTTGAACATGGTCTCTTTGTGTACATTTTAAAACAAAGAAAAAAAATTTCGCAGATTTTACAAAATAACTTGGGATTTTGAAAAAAAAACTTAAAAATTTACAAAAACAAAAAACTTTTAACACATTTTTTTAAATTATGATCATTCATTAACCTTCCCTGTGTTACGATTTGGGCCCGATCGGTTCAGACGTTTTGACGTTTATTGGAATCAAACAAACAAACAGACAAGCCAAATTTATATATAGATTATTTAATATGAAAACATTGAGTCGTTTTTGTTGTACTGAAGATTTTTAATATCACAATTTTCTTACAAATCATCATGGAAACATTTTAGATTTTATAGATTTTGATAAATTGAAAATAATAATTTTATCTTACTGTGAGAAAATAAACTTAATCTATTTATATACTTTGCCGTCTGTCTGGGTGTCTTGGTGTTTGTGTGTTTGCTTGTATCCAATAAACGAGGAAACGGCTAAACCGATCGGGTCCAATTTTTGTGTAAAACTAATTGCATGTTAAATGTAATAGTACAACTATGCTGAAGGCAATAGTGAACAAAACAGAATTTTGTAAACATTTACGTTATAAAATGACACAAAAATGTATCTTAATTGTACAAATATGTATCCTCTTGGCATCAATGGACCTATATAATGTCGTCTTCATAATATATTCGAGCCTGGTGTTTGTCCAGTTTGTATTATGTTTAAGCTGTTTCTAGTCCCTTACGCCATGGGCATGCAATTCAAATTTTAAAAAGAAATTTTTGGTCTCCGTTTTAAAGTTTGGAGACCGTATACATATTATTATTAATAAGCTTCATCCTGCTTTACCTTAGTAAAGATGAGTATTCAGCTTGAATAGTTTCAACCATCTTCTTATCCTGTAATCCAGGAGTTTCAGGATTATACAGAACCAAGGCTGTCATCAGAAAATACATCTAGAAACATATTCAACTATCTTCTTATAATACTGAGGCGAAAATTTAATAGAGGGTTCTTAAATGAAACCCCTGAGCTTCCTGTAGACTAGACACCTTTGAAAATTTTAATGTGACAATTAGAAAATGTTAAGACCAGTCAAATAAAATCATATTTTGAACCAAAAAATTAATATCTGTAGTAAATGCCCTTCTCCTAAAACTGCTTTTAGACCCGTATCAATCCAGGTACAACTTAATCAAGAACTCTAGGTTCACACATATACCATAGCCAATATCAATCTGGGTACGGCTCAGTCTGTATTCTCAGGTATCTGTCCCACAGATACAACTCAATCAAGAACTCAAGGTTTACACAAATACCACAGCCAATATCAATTCGGATACAACTCAGTCTGTATTCCCAGGTATCTGCCCTAAAGATACAATCAATTTATATCCCAATTTATATCTATCTTTCAAGAAAGTGATTCAGGACGCTTCTCGTTCCCTAACCAAGAAACAATTACTCTCACACTGTAATTAAATTGGTGTATTATGGCTACTAATAAACCTAATTACAAGTATTCAATCCTTAGTATAAGTGTATAAGTGTGTAGTTAGGCTAATCACTATAGAGAATGAAGTACTTATTTACAGACGTATTTAGGTTAGGTTAATCATAGTTTAAGTTCTGTGTAATTATTTACAAGTGCACTTAGATTTACAGAAATGTATCACATGATTTATAAAGGTATAACTATAGGCTTTGCTATGGTATTTAATACATATCTTCGTAATTCTCTTTTCTTGATCTCGTAAGTTCAAAAAAATAAAGTTCATTTCAATCTTTTTTGTTCTTTTTTTCGCAAAGTTGTTCAGTAAAATCTTTTGTCGGTATTCGAATTCATTCAAGAAAAGAATATCATTTTTTATGTCCAATTAAACCCAGACCGAAATATATTTTCAATAAATGTGGAACTAACATCTACTTTTTTACTCTACAGAGGTTTGGTCCATCACCATCACTGAATTTTAAGAATATCATTGTTTTTTAAAGTTTATTCTAGAAAATCATTTGTTCAGTAAAAAAATATCGTTTTTTCATTTCTCTGAATGATACAAATCATTCGTCCAACGTTTCTTTTTTTAGAATGAAACCATTTTCCATGCAAAATTTTGTTCGTTATCAAGACTTTTTTGTTATCAAAATTTTGTTCGTTATCAAAATTTTGTTCGTTATAAATTTTTTGTTCGTTATCAAGACTTTTTCCTTATCAAATTTTTGTTCGTTATCAAGACTTTTTTGTTATCAAATTTTTGTTCGTTACCAAATTTTTGTTCGTTATCAAAATTTTGTTTGTTATCAAATTTGTGTTTGTTATCAAAATTTTGTTCGTTATCAAAATTTTGTTTGTTATCAAAATTTTGTTCGTTATCAAAATTTTGTTTGTTATCAAATTTTTGTTTGTTATCAAAATTTTGTTCGTTATCAAAATTTTGTTAGTTATTAAAATTTTGTTCTTTATCAAAATCGACAGCTCTCTCTGCTGAGGTATAACAAAAGTGAGAAGCATGTGATAGTTAGAAAGGCCAGAAAATTTGAGCTTTCTAGCTCAAATACTTTTTGAGGTCTTGCAAAAAAAGATTAGAGGGTCCTGACCCTCCCCCCCCCCCTCAGTCAGAATAGGATTAAGGGTATTTATTCTTTAAAATGTGCAATTGAAATGTTTGTTTATATATATGTACAACTATTAGTAGAATCTATATATATAAATAAAATAATCAATATGGTTAAAGAATCCAGCACTTTTTTACAATTTTAAGCATTGTCTCTGTTTTGACTCTGCATATTAGTAATTCTATAGCATTCTGTATTGCAATTCTAGTGTCTATTTTAGACTAGGTGGGTTCTCACATATACCTGCCTATTCCAGGGATTCTTCCTAAGTATTTGTAAAACATGTACATGGTACCGTACATAACATATTATGTTTAAGTAGAGATTATTTTCATCTTCATATAGTATTTCTTTAATTAAAAGTTTCATTTGATATCAGTTCTAGCCAGGTTCCCTTTGAAGTATTAAAGCTGATCTAGAATAAACTTTACAATAAGGTCTAAAGTTATTATAAATTATCTTGATTATGATTATAAAACAAATAGTTATTTAGTCTATTGATATTACTTAACCCTCTCTCTCTGCTGGGGTACTTGAAATCCAGGATTCGCTGAATCCCATGTTTGATGTCCAAATATTGATACACCATTGGAAAGTCTTGTGTTTTACTTTAGAATCTGCAAAAAAAGGGCAAAATCTAGTTATAAAGTAAAAATGTTTGCAAAAAAATGGTCCAAAAATTAATAAAAAATACATTTAAGAAAAGCCCTCATGACCATGCCATTTCAAATATGCAAAATTTTTTGCAAAATTTTAAATAAACTGATGTTTAGTTAAGGAAAACTAAAAATATGCAAATTTCCTTGTTGTGTACATGTGACACTTTCAGAAGTATATTGATAAAATGCATAAATAAAGAACAATCTTTGAAATCATAAACACTTCTGTCTTTCTGTATGTGCTCGTAACCTTAACTTTAAAGATTCACAATCTAAAAAATCATGAATTCTGAACATTTATCTTAGATTGGCAATGAAAATACATTCTTTACATACTTTAATCCTTTACACTGTAAAGCCATCACAAACCTATAAAACTTAGAAAACTTATAAACCNACAGGATAAAATAGGATAATAAAGCAAACACTTGCTAGCTTTAAAAAAATAACAGCAAAAGTTAAATCTCAACTAATTCATTAGTTCCCATTTTTAACACTACAAATGTTACCTTTGGTTCTTTATGTTTTGGATCCATTTTATTAAAACTTTATTAACCTCAATTTATTGATCAGCATTACCCTTTGTTTTTCATGAGGTTATCTGTAAAACAATTTTCTATTCGGTTTCTGCACAATTCAATGTGCACTTTTACCATACATATCATTTAAATTTCAAGTTCACTTGATAACAATATAAAGGTGCAGAATCATGTTATTTTGTTCATAATAATAACAGGGTTAAAGCTCGAGTTTACTCCATAATAATATAAGGTATGAAAATATTTACTTAATTGGAAGGATGGAGCTTATCAAAAGGTGACATTTTCCTGTACTTAATTCGAATAAAAAGTGTCGGAAGTAGAAGATACATGGAACAGCGATTATTATTAGTTTTTAATTTTACTCCATAATGAACACAGGATTTAGGTTCAAGTTTTCTCCACAGTACCAACAAGAGGAGAAACTTAGGAGAATCTGGTGAGAACCTGAGGGAAATCGGGAGAGAACCTGAAGAGAACCTGGAGAGAACCTGGAGAGAACCTGGAGAAAACCAGGAGAGAACCTGGAGAGAACCTGGAGAGAACCTGAGAAGAACCTGGAGAGAACCTGGAGAGAACCTGGAGAGAACCTGGAGAGAACCTGGTGATAACATGGAGAGAACCTGGAGAGAACCTGGAGAGAACCTGGAGAGAACCCGGAGAGAACCTGAAGAGAACCTAAGAAGAACCTGGGGAGAACCTGGAGAGAACTTAGAGAGAACCTGGAAAGAACTTGGAGAGAACCTGGTGAGAACTTGTGAAGAACCTGGAGAGAACCTGGAGAAAATCTGGAGAGAACCTTGAGAGAACCTGGAGAGAACCTGGAGAGAACCTGGAGAGAACCTGGAGAGAACCTGGAGAGAACCTGGAGAGAACCTGAAAAGAACCTGGAGAGAACCTGAGAAGAACCTGGAGAGAACCTGGAAAGAACCTAGAGAGAACCTGGAGAGAACCTGGAAAGAACTAAGAGAGAATCTGGAGAGAACTGGCAGAGAACTGGAAGAGAACCTGGAGATAATCTGGAAAGAACCTGGATAAAACTTGGAGAGAACCGGGTGAGCACCTGGAGAAAAATTGGTGAAAAGTTGGAGAGAACCTGGAGAGAACCTGAGAAGAACCTGGAGAGAACCTGGAGAGAACCTGGAGAGAACCTGGAGAGAACCTGGAGAGAACCTGAAAAGAACCTGGAAAGAACCTGAAGAGAACCTAAGAAGAACCTGGGGAGAACCTGGAGAGAACCTGGAGAGAATCTGGAGAGAACCTGGAGAGAACCTGAGAAGAACCTGGAGAGAACCTGGAAAGAACCTAGAGAGAACCTGGAGAGAACCTGGAGAGAACTAAGAGAGAATTTGGAGAGAATCTGGAGAGAACTGGCAGAGAACTGGAAGAGAACCTGGAGATAATCTGGAAAGAACCTGGAGAGAACTTGGAGAAAACTGGGTGAGCACCTGGAGAAAAATTGGTGAAAAGTTGGAGAGAACCTGGAGAGAACTTGAGAAGAACCTGAAGAGAACCTGGAGAGAACCTGGAGACAATCCGGAGAGAACCTGGAGAGAACCTGGAGAGAAACTGTAGAGAACCTGGAAAGAACCTGGAGAGAACCGGGAAAGAACCTGGAGAGAACCTGAAAAGAACCTGGAGAGAATCTGGAGAGAACCTGGAGAGAACCTGAGGAGAAGTTTTGAAAAATGGAATCGTGATCAAAAATATGAGGAAACAGATTTCGCGAAATGTTAAACCAAATTTATTTAATCTGACTTTACAAAAACAGATCCAACATTTGCGGATATCAGTTAAAAAAAAAAAAAAAAACCGATAAACAATTTATAACTTTGAAGATGAGCTTGTACAATTTCAAGGAAGCACCTACAGGACAAATTATTCTTCGACTTAATTATATAA
>NW_019398251.1:0-19110 GCF_000591075.1 Eurytemora carolleeae
GTAAAGGTTCACAAGAACTCCTCAGTCAGAGAAGAGGTCTTTAAGAACCCCTCCTCTCCTCCAGCCATAAGAGAGGTTCCCACAAGATTCCCCAGTCCAAGAAAAGGTCTACAAAAATTCCTCAAGTCAGTTTGTGTGATGAATGTGATCAATCCAAGAGAAACAGTAAACTCTGTTTCTACCCCCTAGAGAAACAGAAAAACAAGATCTAAATCTCTTGCTTCATCTTCTGTCCCATGGATTAATTTGGATGGAGATGATAGAAACTTAAGCACTAAATCTTAACTTGAGACTAAAACTGAAACCTCATCATCATCCTGAACCTAAACCAAGTCCTGTGTCTGACCTGAACCTAAACCAGATTAAAAAGGGGAGTTAACTTTTCTGATTCCAATATTAGATGCTTTAAAACTTGAACTTGAAAATATGTAAAGAAATAACTTAAGTGTATTAGCAATAAATAAAAATTTACATCTCAAAAGTTATATTTTTTAATGTGAGCTGTCTTTAAAAGTTAGGCAAGGAAAACTCACCTATCTCAATTCTAAGTGCAAAATCCAAGGGAAAAGGGGGAAACTGGAACCCCCCCCCCCCCAACCTCAACCTATATTAGACAAAGATAGCCCAATAGGGATGGGATTAACATATGAACTAAAATGATAAATATTCACCTATGATGATTGGTTCTCTAGAATCCTCTAGGTTTGGTAACTCCACTAGATTATTTCTGTTTCTGTTTTTTTTGCTTCTTTCATTATTTTTCTTTTCAAAGTTAACTTTATTTCCTTTATCATCTTTGCTTTTTTTGTCATCTAAATCTTCTCTGCCTTCTGTAGATTCTCTATCTTTGAGATCTTTTGGGTTTCCTTTATCTTCTCCATCAAGATCTTTGCTGCTTGTTAGATCTTCTTTGTCCCTTTTGATAAATATTAAACAGGTTTAAAGTTTTGAGTGTTTCTTAAGCTACTTTATTCACTGTTTCAAATTTGCCTATTTAGAAAAGGTATAAATAATTCCTGCAATTATTAAAATACATTTAGAAAATCTCTTACTACCAGGCAGCATTGTTTGCATCCATGCATTTAAGAATGTAGTATGTCATTATCAATTATGCCTTTTAGTCAAATTGTTTATTTAAGAGCCTTGTTTATTTAAAACAAATGGCAGCATGCTTGCAAATAACAAATGTGATTTCGCATTCACAACAACATCATAAAGATTAGCACAGGCAGTTAGAATGGTTTGCCGAGAAATTTAAATGATCATAAATTAACAACATGAAACATGATCATGATCATTGTGTTTTAACAGCCAAGAACATACCCTAAACTATCGATATTTAATCATATTTTTTAAAACCATCATAATGTAAGTTATAACATAATCCATAGTCCTTCTACTTCAATTAAATCCACATAATATGCAACATTGATAACAATCACACAACAATTAACCATTCTTATTGGTCTGGTTATGTCTAGAAAAAGTTTTAATCATTTTTAATTCAACCAAATTTTAGAATAAGACAATTTGAAAATATGTGTAAAATATGTGGAAAAAAAAAGTTTTTAAAAATCATAAACTTGCCTATTCTACCTTTAATTTAATGGTAAACAAAACCTGTTTGAAAACTTTCTGTTTTGAGCTTGAATGCAAATTAGAATTACCAGCAAAAGTAATATCTGAAATATTAGAGAATGTAACTTTCAATTGTTCTACTAAAAGAATTACACAGTTGTTTTTTTTATCTTAACAAAATTACATTCATAGATATTAATACAATATAAGCTGAAATTTGATTTATTTTGTGTTCATGATTCCAAGAATTTTAAAAGTGCTTAATTTATAAATAATAAAATTACCAGTTGTCTGAACATAATTTCAGTAGGTTTCTTGGGTTGTAATTGTCTCTGTGGAAAAACAAGGAATCTATCTGCAATAAACTGGAACACATTATACTTAACAGTAAATAAATGTAATAAGTTAACTTTAGAAATTTCATTTAATTGTTTAAAATAAACTTTTTATAATTTTTTACAAATCTTTAAAGTTTAATTTACATTTCTTGCTGCAGTCTAATCCATTATTTGCAACAATGTGTTATGGAGACACAAAATCACAGTTTGATGGTTGCTGGCTCCTCTACTCCATAACACATAGTTGCAATTAAATAGATTTAGTGTCCACTTCATTAATAATTAAAAAATAAACAAATATGACTAAACATCTTCGTATTTGTATTTTATATATATCTTTTTTAAGTTTGGTTCTTGAATACTCTGGAATAAACCAATGAAAGATAAAACTAGAAATCCACAAACAGAGGTTCCACTAAATAGTAAATGTTTTAGATAAAAAAAATTCCCGACTGACATATTTAGTTTTTAATGCATTTGATTAAAATATCAGATTTCTTACAGTGTACTGATTTTTAATCTAATTATCTAATTGAATTTAAAGATAATAAGAAAATAAAAAACGTAATAATTATGGAAGTTAAATGAAAAATGCCTGTGTACAGATGATTGCAGTTTGATTTAAAACTCAGACAATCAAAAATGAGACATTGAATAACTATTAAAGCTCTGTATGAAAGGTTAAACTTAAGGAGGAAGGAGGACCAAGAGAGTGGCTGTGAACAACTCTTGCATGGAAAGGGTATTTCAACTTGCTCACAAATTTAGCAGTAAAACACTTCATACTGATAGATCCAAGATACTAAAGCATGGATACATGAATGTGTTACCAGATTCCAAACTAAGGCACAGTAATACAATTAAATCCCATATAGCTTACAACACCAAACTTTTAGAGTAGAAAAATATTAAATTCAGAGATTGGATCCTATTTACTCACTTATTTTCAGGGAATATCTATTTAAAAAAATGTTATTACCTAAGTAAGCTATGATGGTAAAATATAAGCTATTGCTTTATGGCTCATGATCTACTAGCCTTTTTCATCTTAAGTATAGGATATAGATCAGGAGGTAACTTTAACCATATAAAGGCTGGGGGGTCTGAATCTATGTATAGCTGCCCCCCACCCCTCCCATAAAAAGGGCTTAGAGTATAGTACAGGGTAACAAATGAAAAAAATATTCGATTTTGTTTTAAACAAATATCAAAGTATGACACATGTTTCTACATGTATTTTTAAAGGGCTTTTCAAAAATATAGATTTTAGATCTCTAGTTTTAGTCACAAAAAAGTTTTGGGCTATTTAGGATTTTTTTTCACAGACCAGACTTTTTTTTCCACCCTGTACCCTACCCAATAAATTTTAACAAAATGTCCTTTAAATTATTCACTAAAATGAGAGCACCAGAAAGAAGAAAACAACAGGGGGCGCCAAATGCCCCCCAGCTTGTTTAGAATTATAGGAGGTCATTAAAATAGAATTACATGGTACAAGCTGACCATATTTTATTTTAACAAAAACACAGGTTTACATACATTGCTCCTTATTAATTAAGTAATTATATGGACATTTTTTATTAAAGGTGTTGAAGACGATGCCTGGCCACGTTAAACAAGTTCCACAAGATTCAACAGAATGAGATAGAATGGATACGGGGCACAGTACTGATAAACATCTACACGTGTGATCTCGAACTAAACTATTATTCTGAACCCCTCTAGTAATAAGTTATAAGAAATATATATACTGGAATTTATTTATGCGTTTTCATTACAGTCTGACTCACGTCCTCTATAAAGGCATATTTAGTTCTATACATGCTAGTTAAATTTCTTACACTAGCCATCTGCAATTTTGAAAGTGAAGACAAATGTATTTGTTTACTTGGTATGAGTGGTTCTGATGAATTTTAAGGTTTAGGAACAAACACTTTATTAAATTTGATTTGATTAATTTTAATACATTTTTTAATAAGACTACTTTTTTAAAGAATTATTTTGAAAAAATCACTAGGTACTTCTGTAAAAAATATATATTTATAAAGGGTGATCCAAAAAAAGAGGGTTTTTATTTCAGAAGGTGTCCTTAAAGAGTTTTTTGTTTAGAGGATTTGTGCATTCAAAGTTTCAATCATAAAATCATTGCAAAAATTGTTGAATTGTCCATTCAATACTGATAGGACAATATGATATAAAAAAGAAATTACAAATATATAGTTTTAGTCCTTATTTTCACTTTCAATTTAAATTGACAGAGTGGCTAGGAAAGTTTGTTCAGCCCCAAACTAATTTGTAAACCTTAATGGTGTAAGTTCAAAATTGAGATAATTTTAGTATCTTAATCATCTCTGCAGAGGATGTACCATAAAGGGCCCACAATATTTTTTTGTGAAAAGCATATAGAATAATATTTCAAATTAGAGATGAATATTGGCATGAGAAAGTACTAATCAGAATCCAATTGATAATTCACGTTTGAAAAAAATAATTTAGACATTATCCCAAAATACAATTTTTATTGTGAAAATGCAAAATACATGTACCAAAAGTATTTTATAATATAAGTTTTTCATTCTAGATGGATGAAGTATTAGAAAGGTGTGTTTAAACCTGGTCTTTACTGAACTCTATTATATCTTCTAAGAAAAAAAGTCATTCAGTTCCTGATATTTTCACTGATGATGAAAAAAGTTTTGTGGGATCTGCTGAAATAGCAGAGGGTTTTAATGACTTTTTTGTGAACATTGGACCCAGATTGTNGGCATCGTTCCCCTACGTCGTCATGTAGATGCCCTACTCCTCCAACCACATCCCCAGGATGTACGTGGTCTCCAGAGGTTCCTAGGCATGATCAACTTTTACCGCCGTTTTTTACCCAGATTGCAAGAACTCTCCGCCCTCTCACTGATGCCCTAGCCGGAAATCCACGGGTTCTTAACTGGTCCCAGGAATTACAGGACGCCTTTGACAGAGCCAAATCCCTTTCTTCTGCCGTGTCTCTCACACATCCTTCTCCATCCGCCGAGGTATCGCTCGTCACTGATGCCTCCACCTCCGCCTCCGCCAAGTTCACATTCGTTCAGAAGATTTGTATATGTACATGTAAACCTTGTTGGTCCCTTACCCTCATCTAATGGTTTTACATACCTCTTAACATGCATCGACAGATCAACAAGATGGCCTGAGGCTATACCTCTAACTGGGATTTCTGCAGCGGAGTGTGCCTCCGCCATGTTCCATGGATGGATCTCAAGGTTTTGCGTACCTGCAGTGATTACAAGTGACAGAGGAGCCCAGTTCACTTCATCCCTATGGTCCGCCATCTTCTCCCTACTCAAGATCAAGCACAAAACCACCACAGCTTTCCACCCTCAGTCCAACGGCATGGTGGAAAGGTTCCACAGGCAGTTAAAGAATTCCTTACGTGCTCGTCTAGCCTCCTCCGATTGGAGTTATTTATGCGTTTTTATTAGAGTCTGACTCATGTCCTCTATATTGGTGACCCCTGACTTTGAACATTTAGTTAAACGCTATCCAGTTTCGTGATTTTCTTTAACTTTGAACATTAAGTGATACATCCGAGCATCATGACGGACCAGAAAGAAACTCAAACCGAGTACATTGCCAAAGTCTCCGTTAAGTAGGACCCCTACTTGTGGTTCCTTCATGCAGAGGATGCCTTCAGAAACATTCAAATCACACAACTACTCCCGGAGCTAATGAGCTACACAGCTACTCACGGAGCTAATCAGCTATATAGATACTCCCGGAGCTAATCAGCTACACAGCTACTCCAGAAGCTAACTAGCTATACAGCTACTCCTGGAGCTAATCAGCTACACTGCTACTCCCGGAGCTAATCAGCTACACTGCTACTTCCAGAGCTAATCAGCTATATAGCTACTCCCAGAGCTAATGAGCTACACAGCTAATCAGCTATACAGATACTCCCGGAGCTAATCAGCTGCACAGCTTTTCCAGAAGCTAATCGGCTACACAGCTACTCCTGGAGCTAATAAGCTAAACCTCGGCTACTCCTGGAGCTAATAAGCTATACCTCAGCTACTCCTGGAGCTAATAAGCTAGACCTCAGCTACTCCTGCAGCTAAAAAGCTAAACCTCGGCTACTCCTGGAGCTAATAAGTTAAACCTCAGCTGCTCCTGGAGCTGAGGTGTCAGAGGTGTCTGAGGTGTCAGTTTCAACAATTCCATCACCTTTTCCAACTTCTTAAGTGATAAATTTTTCAGAATTAGCTAAAAAACAACTGTCCTGCCCTGATGTACCCCGCCTAGAGGTTTCCCCCACCCTCCGCCTTGCCACTGTTCCAGTTCAGGATGGTTCTCTTCTACTCCCTACTCAATTTTCAAGCACAAGATCCCCCAACCAATCTGTTCTATAAAAACCTTAAAAATTCGATGTCTGGTTTTCAACCTGTTCCGCCTCGTCATAATATTTCTGCATGGACATGTTGCTCCTCTAGCTCCACTCTACGAAGCTCCTCACAAGGTTTTATCCCACTCCCTTAAAACCTTTCAGCTCCAAGTTGGCAAGAGAGTAGAAGTGGTTTCAGTTCAACGCCTCAAACCAGCTTTCACGGCAGATTATGAAGCTCCAGAAGCACCTCCACGCAGAGGCAGACCCCCCACGCCAACCTCCTCCAGTTCCTCCAATCCCCCTAGAGTAGAGGACAGTCTCGGAAAGTTGTTACAGAATCCTCCGCCGTTACTCCAACAAAGAGGAAGAAAGTGACATTTAATCTCAATGAGTCAAACCAAAGATTTTAATCCAGAGTGCTTCATCATTCAATGAGTTTTTTATCGCTAGCCTCCACCTCCAGCCTCCGGCCTCTCCCCTGGGTAATGTGGAAGACGATGCCTGGCCGCCTTAAACAAGTTCCACAAGATTCAACGGAATGAGATAGACCGGATACGAGGCATTGTACTGACGGACAGTCTAACACTTGTGATATTGATATAGACTCATGTTCTGAACCCTCTAGTAATAAGTTATAAGAAATATATATACTGGAAGTACTTTATGCGTTTTTATTAGAGTCTGACTCACGTCATTTCTGACCCCTATTTCTTGTTCTAAACCATTTAAAATTCCTGAAAGTTATTTTAATAGTATCAGGTTCAGCTTTACGTTGTTAACAAAATCTTTGTATGGCTGAACCAAGTGGTTTTTTGAAATCCATTTAAAAAGTGTCAATGTTTACTGACAAATCAGCTGAATTGGGCCCCTATGAGAGGGGAAGGTAAAGTGACAAGGCTTGACAGCTTGAGAGCAGGGGTGGAACTGTGAAACTAAAAAGTATGTAATGTGCATGTATTTTATGGCGTAAAGAGTCTCAAGCAAAATGTGTGCACTTTATTGAAAATATAAAGTTTTGTCCAAAATGGGCATAAGGAAATACAAATTACTCTTTAAAAACATTATTTTCTGAACCTGGTCAAATTGCCTCAGCTAGTAAAGTCTGCAGTTGGTCTTAAATATTAAGATACTAGAAATTCAAGGCGCTTCACGCCCTTAATTCTAGGCATTTAGGGCGCTTTGCGCCCATCTTCTATTTAAATTGTGAACATGTTTTTTTTGTTTACATTTTAAAACAAAGCAGAAAAAAATTTTTGCGGATTTTTTAAAAAAATCCTGGATTTTCAAGAATTTAAATGTTTTTACATAATTAAAAACCTTTAAAACACATTTTTAAAAAATTTTTATCATTCATAAGCCTTCACTGTGGTCATGTGATGTCCCACAAAAAATTTGGGCCCGATCAGTTCAGCCGTTTTGATGTTTATTGGATACAAACAAACAGACAAACACCCAGACAAGCCAAAATTTATATATAGGAGACACTAAACTTTTACATGCTGCCTCCAATTTTCTCAGTGTGACAAATGTTTATTTTATTCAATCAATTTAAACTTTGAAAACATGCAGTGAGATAAAATAAACAGTAAAATGATTGTAATGATTTAAAAAATTAATGTTTGTTTTGTTTTGTTTTACTTATCTCTAATTTGTTTATTTTATGCAAACAACAATCATAAAAAACAATAAATTTTAAGAAGATTAGAATGAAAATATTTGATTTTATATAGATTTTTACTGTAATAAAATAAAAATAAGGTTACAGATTCTTTTTTTGTAAAAGTTACAGAAAATTAATTAAAAAGAATTACAAAGTCCTGTTTCTCACTCAAAAAGAATTACAAACTCCATAATCCCCCTGATAGTTGTCTCCCTGATAGTTGTCTCCCTGATAGCTGTCTCCCTGATAGCTGTCTCCCTGATAGCTGTCTCCCTTGCTTAAGCAATTCTAATACCAACAAAATGAACAATAGATAAATACAGAAAGTCCCATATAACATGGAAATTATAATAGAATTTTTTAGTGCCGTCCCTTAAAATGTAAAGAGGACTGTATTTTTAAGTAGTTTTTAAAACAAAAGCTGTTTTGCCATAAGATATTTAATTTTAAAAAATTAATTCTCAGCTTTAATAGATTTAATACACATGCAGTTGGTTCCACAAAATATGATATTAAAACTTATGCTGATTTTTCATGGGCAAATATTCTTTCCAACTAATTTTTTCATAACCAACTGAAGACTTCCATAAATGTTCAATATCATACTTTATTGTCTTTAAAAGAGAAAACCAGCTAGGTGTTGTAGTTGAGCTAAAAGTGCAGTATTGTAGAAAAAAACTTTAAAATTCATTTGAAACAATGATACATTTTTACAATTTACAATTTTTAATTAAGATCGTAAAGTTGTTTGTAATATTTCACCAGTCGTTTCAATCAGCAAAAGAAATGTTTTATAACAATTATTAAATAACACAAACAGACATTTAAAAAAGAATATTTTAAAGACTTATTTGCTGTTTGAGAACATATTTCTTTAAAAAAGATTATCAATGAAAGCCATAGTAAAACCATAAAATTGATTATTTTAATATCATAGTTTCTTTGCTGTTTCTATAATTTTATTCAGATTTTGTAAAATGAATTGTCTTCACAATGAGAAAAATAAAACCTCCATCAAGGGTAGCTTAATAACTTATTTTCAATGATATAAAATCATTATTTTTCTTAACCTGTTTGTAAACATGCAACTAGTTCGTAAAATATTATGTGTTACATGTTTTTTAAGAATTGTAAAAAAAAATTCTACTGTTGCTGGAACAAATAGTGAAAGATTACAAACAACTTTATGCTTAATTTAAAAATTGCACTCTGCAAAAATCTCTCATTGGTATCAAAGAACCCTAAAGTTATTCTTTACAATTCTGCACTTTCAGCTTAACTACCATGTCTAGCTGGTCTCTCCCTTTAAATGCTGTGTTGAGTGATTCAAACTTGATGTGTTATAATAATGCTTTTGATTGAAACTAAAGTTTATTGAGTTTTCCTGAGGTGGTCTTGGACCCTGAAAGCCGCTTTGAACAAACTAAATTAAACTATTTAACATTTAACATTGGGCTCTGTGATTACCTTATTATCACAAAATAACATTTTTTTAACCACAAAATATGGTTTTGGTCACTTTTTTAGCTTCAAGACTTGTTAGACATTCATTTTAAATTAAAGTTATGTTAAAATTTAAATGAGAAATTAATTTGAAATTATTAACTTACTGCAGTACATAACTGGTTACATGATGGGGTAGTTGTTGTAGTTGTAGTGGTTGTTGTTGTTGTTGTTGTTGTTGTTCTTCTTCTTCTTCTCTTAGCTGATTAAGAGTAAAGACATTTTCTCTGAGCTTGATTTCACAATAAATAAGAAAATGGTTTTAAATTGTTATAGTTAACATGATACTAATTTTGGGCCAAATCTATATTCTAAATTCTAAATAATTTCTAAATTACATTTCACCTCCAATACATTTGCCTGTTTTACCATTCCCACGCACACACCAACCACCCTTAATAATATCTTTATTTTAGGATTTCAATAATTTTGTATTGATGATTAAGAAAAAGTATCACATTGGTTTTCAGTCTCATGATCCATTGTTCTAGTTTTTACTAATACTGGTAGGCTCTTTTGTCATATCATCAACATTTATACATGATAATTGACCTGGAATGAATTTTGTAAAGGTATTTACTAATTCTGGCCGGTACAACTGATAATGATCCCAGCATGAAATCTGTCAAGTATTTACTAGTAACAGCAGATTCTTTTGATGCACAATTTACAACTGATATCAGACCCAGTACAAATTACTTACCCTAATCTAGCTTGAATAGGAAAAACCCATGCAGACTGAACCAGTGTGGTATGGAAAAATATTGTGATTGTTGACAGTGTAGTCAGAGAGTCAAGTTAAAACAGCCAGAAGAAATGCCAAACTAATTCTATTTAAACAAAACCACCATTCTTTAAAAAGCTGTCAAACCCTAACTGTTTAATGGCTGTGCTTCATGTTCATTTTGAACTATTTAAAAAGCATATTGAGGCAAACAGTAATCTTTCAACTCCACAGTTTTAATGGTCTTATTGTACCTTCCTGCATTTTCTTCCATAAGTTCCATTTTCTCCACAGCAAGCTCATCCAACTTTTTTACAGTTTACCTTTCCACCTGAATTATTTAAATAATCTTGTAAAATGATAAATTCAAATCTAAAAATCTAATCTTATTTACAAGTTGCAATTCAAATTAAGTTTATCAAAACAATTTTTTCCTTTGGCCTACATCATGTGTCAGAATACAAAATTTAACACATACAATTTTTAAATTCAAAAACCTTGAATGTCTAAAAGAACAATTAAAGCTCACCTTGCTCTCTTCTGTTTGAATCTCCCCCCTTTCTATTATTTTTTCTTATTTGATTTTCTTAATAATCTTGATCATCTACACTTCCTTGATCTTCAAAGTTTTCTAGTTCTTCAGCGTTGTCTGGATTTGTGATGCTTGTAAGATCTTCTGTGTCCCTTTGACAAATTTACAAATTTGAAGTTTTAAATATTTCTTAAGTTTTTTTCCCTTTGTTTCAAATTTGCTTTTTACTGTAGCCTGTAAATAATTCCTGCAACTAATAAAATATATGCTTAGTTTAGAAAATAAAGCTGCAATGTTTGTATGCATGTATTAAAATATGTTTGTAACTATCAATAATTCCTCTTAGTCAAATTGTTCCCATAAAAGCCACACATATAACTGTAAACAAATGGCAGAATGTTAACAATTAACAAATGGGATTTCTAATTCACAACCACATCATACAAATTAGTCAAGGTTTATGTTAATAGCCAAGTACATATCCTTATTTGTAAACTATTAATACTTTTTTAATATTTTAAAACCATCATATTGTAAGTTATAACATAAATATTCTCCTACAATTATATCTAACATTAATTTTAGTCACACAATATTAACCATTACAATGGTTAGTTTAACCAAAATTAAGAACATGATATTTTGAAAAAAACAGTAAAATATGTGGAATGAACAGTTTTCTTAAATCATAAATATGTCTACCCTTAGGGTTGTTCATCAATTTTGAAAATTTTCCTTTTTTGTTTCGTTTTTCATTTTTTTAAAACTTTTAGAAAACGAATAATGATTGTTTTTATAAAAACAACTTAATTGTTTTTTTAAAAAATGATCGTTTTTTAAAATAAAAACTTAATCAACAATTATGTTAACAAAGAAAAAGTGTAAATAAGTTATGTATCACCGCTAAAGTTTCTTACTGTATGGGAAACCATGTTCATGTCAATAGATGTGGGGCCATATCGCAGGTTCTACTAGCTTGCATATTTAACCCTCAAAGACTTGAGGATCTAATACTATGTTAAGTCCTTAGAGTAAGAGTAGGAGGCCTTAGAGTAAAGGTATATTATTGCATTGCATGTCCATAGCCCAATTTTTCATGGCCATAAAATATTGTCATTAAAAAAGATTTATAAATGTGAGAAAAACGTTACCTAACAATTATCTTTAGCCTTAGGAATGTCTAATAGTAACTTAAATAAGATGTGTCTAATAGACCCTTCTCTACCCTAAAACCTGTGAAACATATTGAAACCTGGTTCTTTGAGCATTGGAACACACTGTTATCACTAGTAGGAATATCTGAATAATTTCTTAAGGTAAACAAACATCTAGTTGTTAATAATTTCATTCAATTACCAATTTTCTGATCATAATTCAACAAGGTATCCTGAACTCAGACTAATAATGAATTTCAAATCTATTTTTATCATATTAATTATATAAATTAAGAAACTTTATCATATGTATTAGATTTCTCTATTAATATCTTTACTTTTGATTCAATTAGTTAAAGGAATTGTAGGCATTGTTTTGAGTGACCATCCAAGCAAAGAGGGCTATGTTTGATTTACAACAATACCCTGTGACAGATCATCAGTACCCTTTGACTGATCAATGGTACCCTTTAACTAATCAACTGTACACTGTGACTGATCAACAGTACCCTTTGACTGATCGACAGTACCCTGTGACTTGACTGATCAGCAGTACCCTTTGACTGATCAACAGTACCCTTTGACTGATCAACAGTACCCTTTGACTAATCAACTATACCCTTTGACTGATCAATGTTACACTTTGACTAATCAATAGTACCCTGTGACTGATCAATGTTACCATGTGACTGATCAACATTACCCTGTGACTGATCAACCTTACCCTGCGACTGATCATTGGTACCTTTTGACTGATCATTAATTATCATCCTAAAATTGTAATGGCCAAAAACCATAGTCTACACTAGCGAAAAATATTAACTCAAAACAGCTAAAGTTACTAATAAAAAATCCAGAATATTCTGTGTACAATGAAAATAAATTACAAGTACAGACCCTTAAGACTGAAGAGTAAAAACAGACTGTTTTTAGTTATATCAGTTCTCTCAGGTATGAAATGATGGAGATCATTTTTATCATAGCCCAAATCCTAAGTTCAATGTTTGAAATATCTTGGATATCAAAAAAGCTTAACTCCTTTGAGTTTTGAAATGGTAATTAGAAATTATGGAAGGAGTTTAAATTGTAGATAATCAGTGTGTATCCGAATCTCCCAGAGGAACGGTGTCAGCAGAGCTTTCTAAGCCTGTTGAGAGAAAGGGCACTATGTGTGTTGTACTTGTATAGAAGTCTAGATAGCAAAGACACTCTCTCCACAACTGAGTGGAAAGCGTGACTAATCCCGAACAAGATATAGTAATAAAGATGAATACAGAAGGAATACAGAACCTCAAAACATCAGGGATGAAGTACACGCTTATACAGGTTTTAAGTGGGAACAGAGCCTTCAATAGACTTTAATCAAATACTATAAACTGGTTTTTCACCCTTCTCAAAATGGAAACTGGATTACTCATGGCAGACCTCTGACAATGATAGGCAAAAGACACACTCCCTGTGTTTTAAAGCAATGGGACAGCATGGAGTGGGTTATTTTTTCTATAAATATCTGTCCACGTGGGAATACATGATTAAAGTGAGGACTATGGGATATCTCATACCTGTTACCCTTAAACACCCATCCTCATCCGTCTACCTCCTTAATTCCAACCTTATCCTACTTCACGAGCAGATGAACTCTAAAACTGCTTAGCTGTGGAATCTTAATTAAACTTTCTGAGAGAGATCATCATTGGTATCATTGGGTGTTTCTTTCCTAGGGTGTACATTTAAATCACCTTGAACCTAGCCGAAAGCAATTAAGGCTAGGAGATCTTTTAATTTCTTTCTAAATTACTGCAAGACACTGATACATGTAATGCAGCTAACAAACGGAAGTTCTCATTACAACAATGTCAGCAATAAACCTGCATAGATGGCCAATATTAGAAACAACTGGAATAAATACAGAAACTCAACAGCTGATATTGAAATACTACAAATTGCCTGGTCAGCTATTGAAACTGCATATTAACTATCCTGTGGGAGGGGGGGGGGATGCAGCTAATTGAATGAGCAAAGCAGGACAGCCAGGAAACAAGAAGATTGGAAAAACTATAATCTGCATTCTGCATTAAATACATGTATCAAAATATTTGTTTCATAAAAAATTAAAAAGAAATAAATTGATAAAGTAAAAAACTTGTAGATAATTTTTTTTAACTTGGTAAAACCTACATTAGGTTCAAATTAATTTGTTATTTACTATTCTTTAATATTGAGTATAGACATATATTGTAATTCTTTTAAACTTTAAAAAAATTATATATCTCTTTTGTATCATTCAAACTGACTGATAATTTAAACAATCCCATTAAGCACAAGAGGATTCTGACAATTTTTTTCTTGCTCAGTCATTTCTAAGTTTAAATAAATCCTCTAAGGTTTGAAACATGTCCTTTAAGTTAAATTTCCAAAATTTGATAGTATGTAAATTGACACTCCTTAAAAGATAAGGATAAGTAGATGTATTACTATTTGTATATTCCAAGTCCAGAAATTTATTAAAAATCCCAGGTATTCTCAACAAATATACCAGTTTTGATCTCATTTTACAAAAGGGCAAAACTTGGATGGGAAGCTGGAGTTTTTTATGCCAATATCCTGACAACATATTTCCAACATTTTGTTGGTTTTTTTAACTAGTATTCTATACCAGCTCTGTTTGCTGGAAAAGATCTCTGATTGGAACCAAGTGTTATTTTAAACTGAAATGAGAAAAATATATTAATTATGTGTATTGTTTACTAAAAGTGATGGTTCAATTTTTTTTCAATTCATTTATTCATCCTTTGTTAACCTTATTCCTGCTGGGGCACTTGAAAACCAGGATACATATATATTGAAATCCAGTTATATATAGTAAAAAAGTTTGGATTTATTTTTCAAAAAATGATAAAATATGCTTCTTTAGAGAGCTGCTTGAAGCTGCAGGTGTAGATGAACCTTTAGAACTTTCTGTAGCAGAGCTGTAGAAGGCTGCTTCTTTAGGGAGCTGCTTGAAGCTGCAGGTGTAGATGAACCTTTAGAACCTTTTTATTGGTACAGAATTGGTTTGGAGCTGCTCAAGGATTGATTACAACTGATGAAATCATCTTTCCAAGATTTCAATGTTAGGTTTAAGGCGTATCCTTAACCTTGAGCCGATACGTAAAAATACACAGTGTTCACAGGATGTTCACAAAAAAATTCAAACATATAAATACATTTTAACTATTCATAAAAGCACAAATACCAATTCTTAAAGAATTGGTATTTTTGCACAAAACAAATCTTTATTGGCATTTTACTATTATGAAATCAAACCTAATCAAAGAATGCCTTTCATGTTCATATTTGAGGGACCCCTACTCTCTTCAACTAATTAAATTAAAATGAAGATAATAATATAAATTGTATATATTGATTGATATAATTGATTGAAATAAAATTAATTTAAATATCATTGTTAGTTTGCGTTCCAGGCTGCCTACCTGAATTATATTTTCTAGACAAATAGTATATTAATAAATAATGCACATTAAAGTGTTCGTTGAAATTACAATATTTCATTTACAGATATTCCTTCTTGTGAAAGGTATTCATGCTAAAAAAATCAGGTTCTTAAAATTTTTAATTGGATTTCAGGTAGAGGCAGGTATTTTTTTCTTACACATTAAATATTTGTGGACAATCATTGAGGCTAAAATATATACTTTGAGAAACAGCAAGTTTGGTTTCATTTAAGGCAGTGGGAAGGGGCAGTGCAAATTTTTGTTTTTGCAAAATAAAGCCATTTTCTTGATTTCTTGATTTTATCCCTATTCTATCAGACTTTTCCTTCGCCAAAAAAAGCTAAATTCTAGACACTGTTGGTATACCAGCAAATTATGCCATGGTTTACATACTAGCTAGCACTTTGTTGATTCATCCAAGTAGAACCAAGTAAATTTAAAAACCAAGCTGAAAGAAAATTGGGCTTTATTTTCAAATTTGGTCAAATGAGGTTTGTTAATTTTAAAATTAAGTTATCAGTGCAATGGAAAACTTAAAAATCTCCATTAATTGCAGTAAAAAATTTATTATAATTTGCAAGGTTTTTATTGCAGATGGGAATTTTTACAATGAGACAATCTTGAACGAAGGAAGTCTACTAGAATCATGGTTAGACAACTGGTAACTTCATATTAATATTCATGACATTTTTTACCAATGTAACTGAAAATGCATATAAGATGTTCCTCTACTGCTGTAGTGTAGGGTTTCCAACGTAATAGATTATTCTCTTACGCGTAATTACATGCAGTTACGTGTAATAATTTTCATTTCGTGTAATTTCGCAGGATTACGCGTAATTGGGGAAATATTCATTTCGCATAATTTCTACAACGTAATTTTGTTAAATTTTGTAATGGTTACGCATAATAAGCGAAACTATAATTACGCGTAATTACGGCCTAATTTCCCGAAATTTTGTATTAATTACGCGTAATTAGCAAAACTTCAATTTCTACAAAGTAATTTTACGAAATTTTGCAATAATTACGTCTAGGAACTTTTGAAGTTTTAACTTTTAATTTAAATAAAACAACTAACTTACAAGGAAAATAATGTCATGCAAGTTGAATTAGAAATTTCAGCCAATACTATGATTATATAATTTTCACGTTCGACAACTAAGAAGTTCAACCAAGGACCAACAACATAATCTATAAATTTTCAATTTTCAACTTGTTAATATTTCACAGGGGTGTAAATAAGGATTCTGTAGGGGGGAGGGGGGGGGGGAAATTTTTATATTGTGGCGCATCAATTTTTTTGGTTTTAGTTGGGTTTGAGTTGCATTTTCAACTCATTTCTGGCTTTTACAAACTCCACCAAATATAGGCTTCATTTCTTACCTTTCAGCTTTCACCATGTTTTATACCCTTCAATATAGTCATTCATTTACATTAACTACAAAGATCTGTAAACAACTGAATTTATTTTAAGTAACATAAAAAATAGTTTTACTCTAAGAGGAAAAAGATGTTACTTTTTTAAATCTTTAGAAAAGCTACTCTGCAAAACTTTGAAAAAATATTGTCTTTACTTATATTCTAATTTCCAGAGGAACACCTAGCACTTTTTANTTGGCTGTGTTCCATTAAAATCATTTTCTTTTCTAGTGTTCTGTAAAAACATTTATACTTTCAAAAGCTGTAAAATTAACGATATAAGTCAGTCAATTCTTTTCATGTGTACGCGGAGCGCCCAAAAAAATTGTTAAGTACCTTGTTTAATTACAGATATAATTGCAAGAAATAATCATTTATATATTTTGAAAAAAAATACATCAAAATACATATATAATTTTAATCATCTACATTGAAAAGGACATATAATGTTGTGTTTCTTCCTGAAGTTATTGAATATATGATTAATCATTCTATTTCTAACCAACATTCATAATATCTTATTTCATTTTCGATTTTATAGAAGTTTGTTTAAAGAAGATAAACAGGATATCAAATATGATAATCAATTAGCAGTTTGCCAGAATGTTCTCTAGATTTGGAACTGAGTTTTTGCCACAAACTCAAATATTCTAATCCATAAATCTTTGCACCGAGTGGTGTAAACCTTTGATATTTCAAATTTAGAATATTTTACCAAAATAATGCAAAGTTTGAAGTATCTGCACATTTGAATTATTTTCGTGCAAATTTTAAACAAATTTTAGGGGCCCCAGAATTCTAGGGGGGGGCTAAATAACCCCAATAACCCCCCTTATTAACGCCACTGCATGTCGGAGCCTTAAACAACACTAAAGCACATGTCCTATCCTTAAACAGAACTCTCAATTTTGCAGATTGCTTGTATAATGCATAAAACTACATAAAATTTTTATTTATTTTTATTTTTTAAGTATCCCAATCGACCTGCTAGAAATACTTTGAAGAGCATTAAAGATATCAAAGATATTGAAAATACCAGTCCAGCTTGTAAATGTTGTAATCTAGAACGGATTAGGAATACCTTAGGATTCATGTATATATTTATATATAGACATATATATTTAGAACATGCTGCCAGCGCTCTATATAATGAATCAAAGCAAAAAAGAAACGGCAGTGCACAAAGAACCTTAATAGTAGAAAGACTTATATACAAATATAATCTTCTACCTTAGGTAAGTGCAGCTCCCAAATTTATATTGATTCATAACTCAGACTATTAACGTAATATAGCCTGATAAATATATTCAACTGTGAATAGCTAGTTATAGATATTTATATTAACATAGACAAGCCAGGATACATATAATTCTGCATAGCTAACCCCAATACATAGCTCCTCAGAATTAATAGCTCCGTAGAGTTAATAGCTCCACAAAGCTAACAGCTCCTCAACATTAATAGTTCCGCAAAGCTGATAGCTCCGCAAAGTTAATAGCTTCCCAAAACTAAATATCTAGCTCTACATCAACGGACTATAATATATAGTTCCTCATAGCTGAATACCACTAATAGCTCTGCAATGCTAGATGAGATAAATAGCTCCGTAAAGCTAAGCTGGATAAACAGCGCTGTAAAGCTAAGCCGGACAAAAAGCTCCATAAAGCTATGCAGGACAAATAGCTTCATAAAGCTAAGCCGGCTCCTTGGCCCTGCAAAGCTAGATAAGACAAATAGCTTTAAAAAGCTATTTGTATAAAGATGATCATTTAGCTCCGCAAAGCAAAATTAAATAGCTTTCTATAATTAAGCACGACAAATAGCTTAGTAAAGCTATTTATAAAGATAACTGATTTTAGATTGTTAATAATTGTATCAATAGTTAAGTAACTAAAATACCATAAAAGTTGCTAAAGCGTTATTATAAATAACGACGGATTAGAGTTTGTGGCATTGTTTATCTCTGATCTCAAGTGAGATAATCAATGCACGCTAGATAAAGTTAATAGCTCAGTAAAGTCAATAGCTCCGTAAAGCTAGATAAGATAACTCTGTAACCCTAAACAAGACCAATAGCTTAGTAAAGTTATATAAAAGATAAATAATTCTTGATGGATTATAAGTATATTAATAGCTAAGTAATAACAATACCACAAAGTGTTAATAAAAGCTATCATGAAGATTACGACCACCCTACCCCCGGGGGTGGTGACCATGAGGACCATGGGGCTGTAGTTCGGGTCCTGCCTGCTGCTGGTGTGCCTGGGAGACCTGTAGATGAAGGAGGGAATGATCTGGATAGGAGAGGGCCAGGAGAAGGTGACCCC
>NW_019398252.1:0-18596 GCF_000591075.1 Eurytemora carolleeae
TAAAATTATAGCAGATAAAAATGAGAAGAAAATGCCAAATATTTTCCCCTAGCCCCCCTCTAACCAAATGTCTAGTTGCGCGCCTGTTGATGTGCACTCTCCTTAAAACCCGAATTAAGAAAAAAATTAAACTAGCCCTTTATTACGATTGGGGAGGGGGTTCCACCCCCTCCCACCTCTGAAAAACATAAAAATGGCTTGCTTAAAACGCCAAAACTTCTTCACTTTTTTAACATCATAATTTTAACAAATGCCAAGACTTATGTATTTGAAAATAATACAAAAGATAGCAGGCCTATGATATTTTAGATCTATTAAAACACACACATGTTTATTAGAGGAACAAATTCAACAAGAAAAATAGTTTAAATGACTTCAAAAGAAAGATTCCCTGAAAAACTCACAAAAAATTTTGTAAGCCTAAAAAGTGATAACAAATCAAATGAAAAAGGAAAAAAAATAGGGCATGGTTATTGGGGTTATTTACCCCCCCCCCCCCTTTTAAAAAAATGTTGATGTAAAAAATTAAATATCTTTAAAATTTGCACGAAAATAATTTATATGTGCAGATATTTCAGATATTTCAGATTTTAAGTCAACATATTCTGAATGATTCTAAATTCTAAAGTAATAGTCATTACAATTAGATGTTTCTTTAATAGAGAAAAGTTGCAATGAAGAATACATTTTTACTTTTAAATGCTGTCATTTCCATATTGGATTTTTTTAATATCTTAACATACTACATTGACGACAAGAAAATTTTAGAAATTAGAAATAAGAATATATAACAAAGACAATATTTTTTTCAAATTTTGGCAGAGTAGCTTTTCTAAAGATTTAAAAAAGTAACATCTTTTTCCTCTTAGAGTAAAGCTATTTTTTATGTTACTTAAAATTAATTCAGTTTTTTTTCAGCTCTTGGTAGTTAATGTAAAATGAATGACTATAATGAAGGATATAAAACAAAGTGAAAGCTGAAAGTTATTAAATGAAGCCTTTATTTGATGGAGTTTGTAAATGCCAGAAATGAGTTGAAAATGCCAATCAAACGCCCCCCCCCTTAAAGAATCCTTATATACGCCCCTGCGGCAAAACAGGATTTGATCATGTCAGCAAAAACACAATTTTGAAAGAAAAATCTTGGAATCGGAGCAATACATCTTTACAATAAACAAAATGAAAGAGAAACTGCAGTTTTGAAATGGTTTTTTTTTCATAGAAAGATGTACAATGCGACATTCCAAAACTTAAGGTCATAAATTAACATAATTTTCATTTTACTAATTTAGAAAGGGATTAAAGAACACATAATTTACACTTCAATCTGAAAATAACCTTATGAAAATCATAAAGAGATCACCTTAGAGAATAAGGCGCATGACAGCGAGCGACTTCTCGCCATGTTCAAGGAGCACCGGACCCATGCATTGATCGCCCAATTAATCTTGGCTGGTTTACCTTTATCTTTATCTTCAGCATTGTTCCCGTGCTCCATTGAGCCAGGACACATCTGTAAAGTAGATTGTTGACATCAAAGCCATGTAACAAAGTAATTTAAATTCCTATGATTCTAAAAAATGATCTCTTTATTTTATTTATTTAGTTTATTCTAAGTATTCTTAATTCTGATAGATCGTATAATATAAGTTTGAAATAGCAAAGTTGTACACCATCAGGTTGCAAAGATATAGTGATTAGAAAATTTGAGTTTGTGGCAAAGAGTCCAAAAATCTGTAATTGTATAGTCTACTAATAGTATAAGAAGTTGGCCAAATCAGTGTTTTTTATTTGTACGACAATAAAAAGTGTATAAGCTGTATTAAAATTATATTGCATTAAAACGGAAATAAAGGAGAACAAGCTGTTACATAAAACAATGATCTAATGAGCGATGATAGATATACTGCTACTTGCATTTTCCACAGGTTCGGGTTTCCTGTGCTCTTAGTGCATCCTTACAGCGGCTTGGTAGCCATCCAGATCCACAGGTTCGGGTTTCCTGTGCTCTTAGTGCATCCTTGCAGCGGCTTGGTAGCCATCCAGATCCACAGGTTTGGGTTTCCTGCGATCTTTGCTTAACCCATCGGCTGGTCCACTCAATCCTGGAAACCTGAATCCGAATTTCTTAAATTTGAGCCGATGTCTCAAATCCACCAAAACCCGGTCTCAATTGAGCGCCGGCATAAATTTTTGAAACAAAAAAACAATTTAAGTGGAACCAACCATATTTAAGCCGCGGCTCAAATTCTTTAAATTCAGCCTCTGGTTGAGTGCTTATTGATCAAACATATATATATTTACTGTGAAGGATGGAGTATACAATTTTACAAGATAGAACCTGACAACTTCAATTCTTTCATCATTCGAATACAGAGCTAGTGGTCGTCTCAAGCGTCAAGAGGTGCAATTGGGGTAACTTTTAGGAGGTGGGGGTTTTAAAATTCAAAACTGTTTTTGGTATTCTTCAGAATTCAATTTGAAAATATTTTTGGCGTTTGTTCCAAAATTTTAAAAAAATCTATTGACGAATAGAATAATAAATATCCGCAAAAATTAGTGAAAATCTGCACAAAATCTAAAAAAAAACTAATTAAAACATCAAAAATTTATTTATTGTTAAAAAATACTCCTTATTATAAATTAAATTTTAGATAACAAAATTGTTAGAATTTAAAATTGTATTACCATCTTTGTAAGATTTAGTAAGTTTTAATCAGTTTTAATTGGAACATATTCGTGGCTTTATTGTAAAAACGCTTTAATTTAACATTTGATTTTGTTTTTCAAAAAAATCATTTTTCACAAAAAATAGTTTCGCAGTTTTTCTAATGCACAAAAAAAATTTTCCTTGACTTTATTTTTTATGGTATTTTTCCGCCTAAAAGATAAAAACCAATTCAAATTGTTTTCTAGAAAACGTGCTATAAATCCCGGTTTTAAAGACTAATCCTGTATATATCTGGTTTATATTACTCCTTTATATTTCATATAATTATGACTATGGTTAAAAATGTACGCTGCTTGGAGTCGGAGAAAAGATAAGTTTTGGTTGATATTATTCTTCTTTTAAAGTTATAATTTGATTGTGATTATTTTACTCAAACAAATTAAAATTATTGCAGATAAAAATGAGAAGAAAATGTTTGTGTAATTTAAGAGAAGAAGAGGTCGCTAATATATCAGTAACCCGGTAGGATTGTAAACAATTAACAGCCTTCAAATTGGAAGTGTTATTTCAAATACTAGTTTTTAGGGCGCTTTGAACCTCCTTTTCTATTGCCAATTTCAGATTAAAACTATTGCTCCTCAAGTTGCCATTTTCCATTCTTATATAAAAAAAAATTTGTTTAGATTTTTTTGTTTAAATTGCTGCATTTTCAAAAGTAATAAATGTTGACACTTTCTCGGGTACAATTTTTTTTGAATTTTGTGGGGCCATAAACCTTCTCTCGAGTCACGTAAAATGTGACAAAAAGGGCCCGTAAATAATAGAAGAATATGTATCCTAAATAATAGAAGAGTATGTATCCTAAATAATAGAAGAGTATGTATCCTAAATAATAGAAGAGTATGTATCCTAAATAATGGAAGTATGTATATATATGTATCCTAAATAATATAAGAATATGTATTCTAAAGAATTGAAAAATATGTATCCTAAATAATAGAAGTATTTGTATCCTAAATAATAGAAGTATATGTATCCTAAAGAATAGACGTATATGTATCCTAAATTATAGAAGTATATGTAACCTAAATAATATAAGAATATGTATCCAAAAGAATTGAAAAATATGTATCCTAAATAATTGAAAAATATGTATCCTAAATAATAGAAGTATATATATTCTAAATAGTAGAAGAATATGTATCCTAAAGAATAGAAGTATATGTATCCTAAATAATAGAAGAATATGTGTCGTACTGCCCCCCCCCCAGGGCCTGGTACCTTCAAAGGTGGTTTGATATTAATCCCATTTATAATCTTTAAATAAATAAAAACATAATAAAACATGATATCCGTGAACTTTGCTCTAGCTCTTCACAGTGTACATTGTATTAACATACACTAAACAAAAAAATACTTCTTAAAGATTAAAAATAACCTGAAGGATTTTTTTCAGGTCAGATTTTAGAGGCCATTTGTTTTCCGTAGATCCTGATAATTATCGAACTATTACTTTCTGTACTCCTCTTAGAGATACTGGAGGCTCTATTTCAGTAAGTCATTTTTTGGTCATCTAGTCATGGCTTAAGTAGGGTTTCCAACGCAAGTGGATTTTACGTGCGCGCAATTGCAGCCCTGTAAACTCCTAACAATGGCGCGCAATTCTGCACAGTTGCGCGCAACGGAATTGCGATGGGAGACCCTAGGTGTAAGTCAAGAGTGAACTGTAACAATTAAGATAAGTTAAAAAACAGAAATGCGTAATTTCTTTTGTAAATCAAAAACTGTGTTTTTCCCTCCATTTTTTTAACAAACTTACGACACTATTGAATACCTGATATTTTCAATGCTATCCTGAAACCAGCATTGCAATGTTTATAGATTGCAACCCTAGAGATGCAATCTAATTGATTGCGAATTTTCTGCCACGAAGTTCCGAAAACATTTATTAGATTTAATTTCAGAACTATTTTTATATAGATTTTACAGTTTTTAAAACCTGAAAAAGGTTGATTTTTTTTAAATTCAAATGTTAGATTTTATTTAGTAGTGGAACAATCTCCATAAAATGAATAGAGTCGTTGCCACAAACTCAAATTTTCTTATCATTATATGTTTGAAATCTGATGGTGTAAACCTTTGATATTTAAAACAAAGATTATTTATCTAAAAAAATTCATTGTTTGAAATATTTAAGGTCTACTGCTTTGGGTTGCACATGTGCATAAGGATTATAAAATCAGAGTTTGTGGCAAAGGCTCAATTCTTTTGTTTAAAAAATGACATATCTCTTTATTCTTGCAAGGCTGCAACAAGGATGCCATATATATATAGGAGGGAATATTACATTTGGGGCAAAACAAGGTCGAAGGTAGCCTAGGCAATGTAATATTCCCTGCTATATCTATTACATCCCCATTGACCCCCTGTAATGAAGGTAATTAATTGTTAAAAATCATAATAATGGACACATTAAGTCCCCTATGGGATTAACTGAGTTCTCAACGAATATGTACACTGTGGGCTCAAGTGGAACTAAAAATGTTGCAGGTTGGAAACATTTATATATATATATATATCTAGTTAAAATTTCTTAAGCTTTAGTTAATAAACTATTTCGCAATTTGAAGTGTAATATAATCTGTGTAATAGCTGTAGTATAGGTGTGTTGGGTATTGCTGGACCTGGAGTTGAACCTGGAGTTGATCTCTCAAACAAGGTTTAAATTCAATTTAAAGATCTTCAGCTATAATAAATCTTAAACTTTTACAAAGAACCTGATCATTCGTCTTAAACCCTAATCTTCTCATCATTTAATCAAAGAAATCTGATAATTCAATCTACGTAATTTGCATAGATTATAGAGTAGCATATCAGATTCATAACTTTACCCTTAAACCCTTTTCAAGGATAAATAAGATATTCTTTTTTTCTAATTGATATTTGATTGTTATTATTTGTGGTTAATCTGTTAAAGAATGAGAATTTATCAACACACTATGTTAGTTAGATACAAATTTGGAGTGTACCGTTGTTGTTAGTGTTCCATACATGCCACTTTATAAACGAATTTTAACTTGAAATAACGTTAATATTGTTAATTGTTAATTGTTAAAAACGACCGATACCCAAGAACGTAGCGTCCAAACAAATTCAGAAAGTTGCAATATTCGACTCGTGGATTGTTAAAAATCAATTGCATTCTAAACAAATCATTCAGATATTCCAAACTATAATCATCGATTTTTTTCGATGCATTTGTACATAGTTGATATTTCATAATATTTTTTTTTGTTATGATCTGAGAGTTACTTTTGAAAACATTCATTCCTGTTTCGAGAATTTTTGAAAATGAAGACGACATTTTCATATTTTCTAGGAATGTTCGAAAATCTAGCGCCGGCTGTGAAAACAAGTTGTAAGCGAAATATTAATTTTTTTAAAAATCCAAAAATATTATGAAATATCAACCATGTATACAACTGCCTAGAAAAAATCAATGATTATAGGCTGTGATATCTGAATGATTTGTTTGGAATTAAATCTATTTTTTTACGATCCGACTCGATTATTTCAACTTTCTGAATTTTTATGGCCGCTACGTTCTTCGGTATGAGTCGTTTTTAACAATTTTCTCCTTATAAACACAACAGATAGAAGTAAGATTAGAAACAATCCAAATCGAATATTTTTCGACGTCAGTCTATACCCCCTTTTATTTTTCGCGAACACTCCCTTTAAAGTCTCTTATTATTTGTGTATTAAGAGCTGGTTTCAAGATTCAGATCTGGTTTCTCCTCAAATTCTTCATGAAGAGGTGACAAATAATCGTATTGTACATTACAAGTTAATAAATTTTGCAAAAAATGGAACTACTGGAAAAATGACAAGTTAACAGATTAAGTAATGGAAAGATCTACTGAAAAAAAAAATACAATTAACAGATTGTAGAATGAATGGAACTACGGAAAAAAGATACAAGCTAACAGAAATTGTATTTAAATGAACGAAACAACTGGTAAATATGAAAGTGACAAGATTGTGTCATAAATGGAACTAGTGGACATTTTAGCATTTTAAAGTGATTGTTGTCTTTGTTTTTTATTATAAAATTTCGCAAAACAATTTGGAATATTTTAATAAACTATTTTTAAATGCACCCTAAAAGTTGTCTGCATAACTTACCCGACAACTAATGCGAAGTTGAAATGATAAAGTGTTCATAAAAATTGGTAGTTCACAAAACAGTAGTTCAATTACCATAACATATGCCTTTCATAATGTCGCCTTCTAAATGATACCCTTGATAGTGTTTGTCTGTCTGAATGACGTGTAAATTTATAAAGATAATATTATAATTTATTTACTATTTATTTATGATAAAGATAATGTTTTCCCGTGGATTGAACACAGAAAAAAAAATGTCAACTCCTTCCTCACATAGGTAACATTTAGTTGACTATATAGTATATATAGTAAATAGCGGAAGTGCTTGGTGTTCCCCGAGGAGTTTTTGAAAAAAAAATTAAATTTTAGCCTATGTTACCCCCGGGGTACTCAAGGGTTCCCTCAAAATTAAACCCATTCGGTCCAGTCGTTTAGAGGCGCAACTAGGGGGGGGCGGCCAGGTGTGCCCCCCTAACACCTGAGAGGGGGGGCGCGCCCCCCCCCCTGCAGAATTAAATAAAAGATTGGCGAATATCAGTATCACAGGAGTCAGAATAATAAAACCAAAAGAGTTATTGTAGAAATTGTGTATTCTTCTATAGTCAGTTTAAAAAAAAATATTTTTATCTTTCTGAATTCTCAAGGCTAAAAGCTATTGTAAACATTTAATGTAAAAAAGTTCCGAACTGTATTCAAACTTTGAATTATTTTGGTAAAATATTCTAAATTTGAAATATCAAAGGTTTACACCATCTCGGTGCATAGATTTAGGGATTAAAATATTTGGGTTTGTGGCAAAAAATCAGTTTTAAATCTAGAGAACATTCTGAGACTGAACCTGGCAAACTTCTAACTGTTTATCTTCTTTGAAATAACTTCTATAAAATCAAAAATGAAATAAGATTATGAATGCTGGTTAGAATGTTCGATCATAAATTTAATAACTTCAGGAGAAAACTTAACATTATCTGTCCTTTTTAAATTTAGATAATTAAAATTATATATGTATTTTGATGTTTTTTTTATCAGAATATATAAATGAATATTTCTTGTAATTATATCTGTTATTAAACCAGGTACTTAAAAAATTTTCTTTGGCGCTCCGCGCACACATTAAAAGAATTGATTGACTGATATCGTTAATATAATAAAAAACATTTGAATTGAACACAGCCAAATCTGCATGCAACAACTGAAAATTTCCCTTTTTTCGACATCAAAACGTTAAAAAAAGCCTATTTAAAAAAACCCCTCAGACCATTACAAAATAATATTTTGCACCCCCTACCAAAAGTGCTAGTTGCGCCTCTGCCGGTTTGCCAGCTACAGCTGACAAATAACAAATATATATGACCTAAGAGCTTTATTTTAGTAGATTCCTTATATATGGATACGGTATATTCCATATATATAAATAAACATAGGACTAGCTAGCTGAAGTGCGCCGCGTTGCAACCTAAAGAGAAATAAAAAAAATGATAAAGCTTTTTATATTTTTGTCTACATCCGTAGATTTGAAGAAATAATTATTTATGCCATGCGGGAAATATCCCATTTTTAAACTTTATTTTTATATCTTTTAATACTTTTTGATTAACCCTGTTAACTTTTCATACAGAGGGCGGCGGGTTGCATTGGACAACATGTTTTCTGATAAAGCTGAACTGCATCTCCTCACACACAATCAGAGGTACATTACACTGTGGACTAGATTCAAATTGAATTCGAACCGGACCACCCCTTGTACCAGACACAGTAATGTGCGGCAAGTACCATCCCGACCCTATCCCATGCCGGCTCGGTTTCAACTTTGATGGCTCGGTCAGACTTTTTGAAGTACACGTCAATCTACAGGCCTATTTGACCTACCACACCAGCTCAGTTTAGTGTGATTACATACTAAACTATGACAGACGGAGAAGGTCAAATTTATACGACATTTCTGATACGACTTTGATACATATTAGCTACTCTAGCTTTGATTGACGCTCAAGTAAAAGAGAAAATGAGAAATAAGAAAACTATTCTGTCACATACTTAGAAATTCAGGACATGGTTGTTATTCAATAAGAGGAGTTACAATTTAAAACGTATGAGAGTTCAATCTTATATTTAATCTACTTTAGTTTGAATTGATTTAAAGGGTCTACTGTACGCACAGATTTACCAGTTTGGTTTATCCCAGCAAGCTGTGCCTTTCGATCACAATTTAATCATAGTCGCATAAAATAACCAATTTACAAAAAAATAGCATCATCTAAACATTGAAATAAATAAGATATAATTTTTATTAACAGAGATTTTCAATTTTTATTTTTAAGTCTATGCTGGAGAGAGACAATTACTTTTACTCAGATAGAGAGATTTAGGTCACAGTCCCTTTTCTATCAACAATTCATGATAAGATTAAATAATTCACGGCATTTAAGAGCTTTATTTTCCGAAGAAGTGATAAGCAAGTTGAAAGAGCAGATAAGGGGAAGATATAGTATTATGTTAAAGGGAGCGAAGTTATGAAAATATTTTCTATTTACAAATATACATTTTTCAGAAATATAAATGCCGTAGCTGAAAGGAATTGAGTCTTTGCCACAAACTCTGATTTTCTAATTCTAAAATCTTTGCACCCGATGTCGTACTGTTAGATTAAATAATCTAAGTTTGAAATATCAAAAGTCTACACCATCAGGTTTAAAAAATATAGAGATTAGAAAATTTAAGTTTAGGGTAAAATAATTTTTCAAATATATGCATGTGTAGTTATACAAATAAAATATGTGAAAATACTCGACATTAATCATTTCTCATTAATTAACATTTTAATGAGTTCAGTAATTATATCATTATCAAACCCTTCAACATATAAATGGTTCGTTCTTGTAATTAACAGTTCTTATCAAATGTAAAATATTCCATGAAAATATTCAATTTTTTCTCAACTAATGTTTTGCTCAGATCAGACAGATTTACAAAAACAATCATTTGAAATGTAAACATGAATTTCTGCCGAGAACTGGTTTAGTTCATCGCAACATAAATTGGAAAAACTCAAAGGCAATATCAATATTTGTATACTAGCTTGGGAACCCAGCTTTGCCCCGAGTTTTACGAAACTTAGAAATTTAAAGCAAAACTAAAAACATTCCCGTTGCTCTTCGAGTTTCAAAATTTGAGCAAAATCGATCCATGGGTTTCCTGAGTTATGATCGGACATCCAAAAAACCGATATACAAAAAGATATAGATATATATACATGAAATAGACATTTTAGATTCTTTTTAAAGTATTTTTTTCAGGAAAGATGCCGTGGTTGGACAACGTCAATCTAGAGATAAATACATCATCTTTAATAAAAGATAAAAAATTCACTATTTTTACGCAATTTCATTTGGATTTAAACCAGAAAAAGTTAATATTTCTCCATGTTTTAAACACACGTTTAATATGTATTGCAAGTGAAAAAAATAAAAAGTTTTAATTAAGAACGTGAAAGTTTCATTATAGTGAGAATAAATTTTAAAAAACTAATTAACCTCAAAGTACTTTTGAACGACATACAATCTTTTGTGGGTATATATGTGGGTATAAGTGCTCATATTGACATAATATGACCTCCGAAATGACCACTTGGAGGTCAAAAAGGTCAATTAGTGCCGTCGACGGAAATGTTAATAACATAAAAATTGTAAGAATAGATTCACCATGTGGATTTACCCCTATTTCGGTACGCATGACGGTATGAGTGCTCCATTGACATAATATGACCTCCAAAATGGCAACTTGGAGATCGAAAAGGTCAAAAGTGCCGTCGACAGAAATGTTAATGACATGAAAATAGTGAGAATGGATTCACCGTGTGGATTTACCCTATTTCGGAACCCATGACGGTATGAGTGCTCCATTGATATAAAATGACCTCCAAAATGACCACTTGGAGGTCAAAGTGGACAGTTGTTACCTCGGGAGTCAAATTTTCGAAAAAAAGATTGAAAATGGATTTACCATGGGCCTTTACCCCTGTTTAGAGTTCCATGACGATGTTTGTGTGCTATTAATATAATTTGACCTCCTAAAATGACCCCTTAGAAATTAAATTGGCGGATAATGACCCCGGTGGTAAATTTTTTCAAAAACCAATATCATTATTGAAACATGCATATGCTTTTACCCATAAAACGATACCTTGGACGGCTTGTATTCTCTAAGACACAGGGTTACATTTGAGAATGTGTTCTTTTATGCGTGAACAGTCCCTTAGAAGGCCCCATTAAAAAAGCATACACCATTTTTGACCTACCTAACTACCTGATACCTTGAACCTATCATAAAAATGGACTAATAACAAATAAAAGTGTGAATATCATTTCTAAAGTAAAAATATTTTAAATTAAAGCGGTGATTTTTTAAAAACCTTTTTTTGTAATTTCATGTTTTATTTTTGTGCCCTGGTGGGTTAGATAAAAAAATTTGATTGAAATAGCGAGCTGTGGATTGTACCAACTGATTTCAAAAATAAAATTAATAAAAATATATTTTTGTGGTCTGGGCAAGCTTCGTACGGTGGTACCCGTAGCTCTCTTTTCGTTTTTTTTTAATGCATATTATATTTTTATATTGCTGTAGCTCCAAAAGTAATGATCGCTGATCCAAAATTTTAGTTAAAAATGAAACCTAAGACTAACAGCTTATGATTAAAAAAAAAAATCGAAAACTTTTAAATTTTTTCATACTTTATGAACGAATGAAAATGAGACGTGAAAAATCGAAAAATCGAAAAATCCGGGAAATCGAATTCGACTTACGTTCAAATAATTGGTTGTAACAAAAAAAAAAGTATGAAGCTTAGAAGGAAACATTTTACATTATGATATAATTGAATTATAGAGCTTTCGAATATAAACCTTGATCGTAAAAATTGAACGAAAATTGTTTCCTCAGTTACTAATACCCCTACTGCACAGTTTTTTTGAGACACCCTGTACAATGTACATTGTACATAGTTGAAAATTTATTTTGTCATTATAATAAGTAAGAGAAAAAAATTATCATTTCATTCACATTTTATTTTAACAGATAAAGGTTTCAAGTTACACAAAAATGATTAAGAATATTGTTATAATGATAATTATAATGATAATTGACCTAAAGCAGTCTGTCTTGCATGCATTGGAAACTTGCGCCCAAACTCCAAGACCAGGCAAAACGTTTTTGTGCAGGCCTCTCTATTGCAAGACAATTTCGATTTTGCATTGCAATTACTAAGGTCTTGCCATTCTTCAAGAATAACTGCGCAGTCACGCACCCCTTACCCTTTAGTAAAAGTAAATTTAGCCTAAAGTCTGACCACGATTATGAAAAGAAAAAAATATGTTCTGATTCACAACAATACCCTTCAAAGCTTTGTCTGATCAAGCATTGCATTAAATATCCATGTTTCCCATTTTGAAAACTGAATATTTTTTGTTGTGGTTTTATTACAAAAGTGACTCGAGCATTTCTTGCTTCAGAAACGATGGTGAAATGAAGGTTTCAAAGGTACATCGGACATGCCATCACTTGAAATTCCGCATGTATTCCATTTAAGTATAATTACATCGTATAGAAAAAAAAATACTTTAAAATCTCACTTTTGCCCTTAACTAAAAGAGTTTCATTAAAAAAGCTTTAATCAATACTGCCTTCAGTGTAAATATACATTTGATATCATAATTTATAATACAATATGTATCAATCCTATGAAAATATAGTTATTTTTTAGAAACATTTCCATCTATATTTTTCATCCCTTGAAACTTGCACCACATTATTAAGAGGGATTGCCTGATTTTGTGCCCCCCCCCCCCTTGGCAACATGGTGCCCCCTCTTAAGAAAATTACATAAATAATTTATTATAACGCTTGTAATATGGAAGTGTGTATATGATCGAATGTTTACATAGTTAAAAATGGTATCAATATCTTTTTCAAACTCGTACACCCCTGAAGGGCAGTTTAAATTGCACCCTGCGCTGCAACCGACGGGTTTCCCGACGCTTTAGCACCCTCGTTTTCTCCCACACGGTCAACTGTTTCTCCTCCCCAGTCAACAGTTTCTCCACCCCTGTCAACAGTTTTTCCGCCCTAGTCAACTGTTTCACCGCCCTGGTCCACAATTTCTCCATCCCAGTCCACAGTTTCTCTGCCCAAGTTCACAGTTTCTCAACCCAAGTTCACAGTTTCTCTGTCCAAGTTCACAGTTTCTCTGCCCAAGTTCACAGTTTCTCTGCCCAAGTTCATAGTTTCTCTGCCCAAGTTCACAGTTTCTTTGCCCAAGTTCACAGTTTCTCTGCCCAAATTCACAGTTTCTCTGCCCAAGTTCACAGTTTCTCTGCCCAAGTTCACAGTTTCTTCGCCCAAGTTCACAGTTTCTCTGCCCAAGTTCACAGTTTCTTCGCCCATGTCTCTGCTGAATTTTGCCTCATACCAAAAAGATTCTGTCTTAGTCCAATATCAGTCCAGGAGTCTTCTTCTTCAAGGGACTGTAAAGGAAAAATGAAAGGGGGAATAGTCTGAAACCTGAGAATCTCAGGTTTTGATGTTTTGAATGACACATATAAGACATCTATCACGAAAACTTCGGCAAATGGCAGTTCCGTATACTGGTCCCATGATAGATGTGACAAAAATACCACACTGCTATTGGCAGAAGTTCTTGCGACGTAAAACGGACTGTACAGACTATACGTAATAAAATTATTAATTATATCTATTAATAATGCAAAATAAAAATTATAACAGGACCAAATCTGAGATTCTAAGGCTCATGTGGGATATAATAGTTATCAGATTGGTTGTTTAATTGTTGAATATGGTCTGTTTAATACTACTCTTATACGCAATTTGATATATATACGTTTTGGTATAATTTTGACACAGTTTTATATCAATTTCTCGAGACAGAAACATCAACAAAAATGTCTTATTTGTATTGTTCAAGATCTGAGATTCTCAGGTTTCATCCTATACCCCCTTTCATTTTTCCTTTACAGTCCCTTTAAGAATACAGATTATTCTTCTACAAAAACCAACAAAGTTACTTACCATCATTCAATTTTCTTCTTAATTCTGATCCTTCAGCCAAAAATGATTAAGGAATGATGATATTAATAAATATGAAAACATCCTTGAAAAAAACGTCTTTCGTAATATTTAAAAAGAGCAGCTTTTTAAATAAATCAAAAAACCTACAATTTTTTTTCAAATCTTTTACAAGCAATTTTAATTCTCCCTCTTTTTTCCATAGCTTTCAAACAAATCAAAATAAATCAGAGGCCACATGGATATACATTTGTCTTGCGTCAATACACAAATATACCTATCTTTCTTTATATTTCAGGGGTGTATATTACCCCCCCCCCCTTCTGAAAACCATTTCTTTCCACAGATGTTATATAAAAAATATTTCTTCTCAAGATATTACTTATGATTTTTAGAATTTTAACAATGAATTGGAGAAAATTTAGATTTTTAAGGAAAAAATATCAATTTTTGAGAAAAAAATGAAAATAGGGAAAAGAAAATTTATAATAAATTTCAAATTTTTCCCTCTGATCATCTCTGTCATGTTTCTGTAATATAAATTTAAATAAACAAATAAATAAAATATTTACATAAATTATATGTTGAGATAACACTACCTATAAAAATCTGAACACTAAGTTACTATTCCATTCTATTCTCCTCCTTCAGAAGAAACAGAAGAATTCTCAACATGAAGATGTTCATCCTTGTTGCCCTTGCCTGCCTTGCATCTTCTGCCAGGTATTATTCTTTCTTAATTTCAAAATGTTTTAGAGAAATTGATAATTTCATTAAAATAAACGCTTTAAAGCCCTCAGAATTGTTTAGCATAAGATCAACTCATTTGCCATGCAAGAAAATTATAATCGTCTAATTGTACTATATTTCATGCAAAGGTCTGATTCTATTAATGATAAACCCAGCTAGAGTTGATGTCTGATTTGTATCTTGTAGCTGAATGCTTTTAAATCTATACCAGTCTTTGGTTCTACTTAAAGAATTTAAAAAATCGACACTAGAGGCAAACTTTTCAATAATTCTTCGATAAAGAAAATATCAACTAACTTTTTATTTCTACATGATATGCAATTCTCTTCCTGATGATTTTATTTTCAGCGCTGAGTTTACTTGTGACGATTGCCTGTCTTTTGCAGGTATTTGAATAATTTGAAAATAAGTACATAATATTAACTACATAGACTAATTAAATTAACAGATAGAACACCATGGATGTTGTCTTTTCAGGATTTAAGAGTTTTTTGAGTCGGCATAGTGCAGACTCTCACTCTGTCTAAATCTTGAAAAGACAACATCTGTTATTTTAATTAATATAAATTATAATTACTACATTTGATATTACTTTTATTTCCCAGATTGCCTTTGAAAATTAAAAAAATCTTTGTAAAAGTGTTTTCTTATATATAAACATTTTTGGGTGTATCAAAACAACTTGTATTACAAAAATGTATGTTTTACCAAAAAATTGTATATTATGTTAATATTTTTTATTATTGTGATCTCATAATTTAAAAAATGTGTCTATATATTTATTGGTACTTTTAACTTAAAAGTCCTAATTAAAGCCACAAAGTCAGTCAAATCTAAAATCTAAAAGAAAATAATAACATATAACAAGAACAAAACATACATTAAAAAATTTCAATCAAATAGATTTACACTCAAGGAGGACTAAGTTAACATTTCCATTAATTGAACTTTTGCAATAGAATTATCTTTAGGCAAGCTTGGAGGTTACCTCCAGAGTGCTGGAAGCATCGAGGAGCAAGTTGAGATTCTTGTTGCTAGTGTCTGTCCTCTTCTTGATGACCCTGCTGGATGTGAGACTGGAGTAAGAACTTGGTGGGAGGGAATTGGTAAGGTCTTCAGTAGATTTAAACACATCTTAAAGTTCTACTAATCTTGATTAAAGAATTTGGATAAAAGTTATTTTTGTTTAGCTTTGGCCATGTACCCTGTCTTCCTTGAGGCCAACAGTGTCTGTGGACTTCTTGGAGCATGTGGACAGAAGAGTGTTGTGAAAGCACCAACCTGTGATGAATGTGCTGGTAGTATCACTACTGTTGCCGGTGTCATTGAGTCTGAAGCTAAAATTGCTGAAATCATTGAATTCTTGAAGGTAATACATCTTTAAATCTCATTCAGTCTGACAGATATATCATAAATTAACTTAAATTAATTCAACTAATAATACTCTCTTAACTAGGGAGATGGTTTCTGTGTTGGAACCGGAGCTGCTGAGGGATGTGGTGTCTACATTGATGCTTTCATGCCTGCTGCCATGCCCGTTCTTGCTTCAGTTCTTACTGAGAGAGCAGAGACTTACTGCTGTGATCTTTCTGACGAAGGAGTCTGCTGTTAATTTGCTTTTAGTCAATGTTTTTAATAAATATTAGTAAACAAATTTGGTTTTCCGTATTTTAATAAGACTTCGGGAGAAAATCAATATTTCATAGTTCAGAATGGGAATTTTCAGTATATGGAATTGAGAATGGAATTGTTTCAGCTAAATCCACACTGCTCCCATTGCCCCCCCCCCCTGTATTCACCCTGGGCACTTCGTTGAACAGTTTTCAGGTTTGAATTTACCAACTAAGAGATTCAAAAATTATGTTTAATATGAAATTTAAGGCAAAAACTCATAAAAAATAACACAGTTACCATAATAATGGTATCTTTTCCATTAAAAATGAGTGTTAGAAAATGAGCAAAATCTTAAAGATTAACTTTATAAATAGACTAAAAAATAGAAATCTTAATTTGATTTTACTTCCTTTGAAAACTTTGAATATAATCAAAAGATAAGACTTTTCATACACTCACATGTTTTTGGGGCAATGATTTATATTATTGTATTGCTAAATAATTTGCATTCATTATACTTGGTACATAGGGGTACATACAGGCTGGTACAATTGTACAGTAAAATTGTATTTTGGTGATTATTGACCGCATTGATAACTACCTTTAAATTAAAAAATATAAATACTTCAAATTAACAAGTATAAAAACTAAAGTTTAATTGTGCACCTAAAAATAAACCCTAAAAATTGTTCCCAGGTCCCCAAGCTTGTGCTATCTAGCTACGGTGCTTGGTCTATGAAAGTGGCAACAAAGCTTGCCCTCAATAGCCTCTCCCAGTCGCAGTATATAATGACTAGAAATTCTCCTGCCCCAACCTAACAGAAAATTAATAATAATAACCCTAATTAAATCTCAAATAATAAAAAAGTAGATTTTTAGCTAAATTTGTTCTCAAACTAAAATTTCAGAGGTTTGAGCGCTCTAGTGCAAGGGGTTTTTAAGTTTTAGTCCCGTCCGCTGCAAGGAGGGGTATTTTAGGGGGCCAGGGGGGGGGAATGGTTTTTGTCACAATACTCCTCTTAAAATGCATTTTCTTGTGTTTCATGGTGAGCTGAGACCAAGTTAATATATTCTGATATTATTTTCATTTACCAATGTTGTATCAATTGTAGCTTGCATTGAAATTTAATTATTTCAATTTATGATTACTTATCCCGTGCGTATATCCTTGTACTTATCCGTGTACGTATCCTTGAATGGATCCTGTCAACCCGCATTATATTTAAATGTTGTCTTTATTAAAGAAAACTAATTTGGGAAAAACATATACTTTATACATTTTTTACAAGAAATTAAAATGAATTCAGGAAAATCTAGAGATATAAATAGATTCTGGCAACCATTAATAAAAGATATATGGGGCACCACAAGCCCAATACTCATATTAAGAATTATCACGGAAATTACCAGTTTCCGACATATTTCAGAACTTTAGGGTTCAACACAACATTACGAGGACTAAGAGCCATCTCTCAAAAAAAAATTACTCAGCCACCAAGTGTTATTTGATTTGAATAATTGGTATATGAAATAAACTCTACATTGTANCCAACCGGGATAGTTCAAAACCCAAAATTTCAACTTTTGCATTTTAATGAAAATTAGTTTAAAATGTTGATTTAAACAATACAGGACATGACGTTATTTATCTTGGTAGTTCAATTATTGGACAGAAATTAAATGTAACTTTAGAAAAGTAATTATATAATGAATGAAGCATATGTGATTTATTTATATATATAAAGTAGGAATCCATGTTTGTCTGTTTGCTTGTTTGTATATGTCTGATCGTAACTAAGGAACCTAATGACTATAGATAGTTTAGTATCCAGGCAGTAGAAAATGTAATTATATAAAGTGTGAAGAGACAGATTTTCTTTAGAGAACCCCAGATTTTCTTTAGAGAACTCCAGATTTTCTTTAGAGAACTCCATATTTTCTTTAGAGAACCCAATCTTTTCATAGGAGACCCCAGATTTTAATGGAGACTTCCTGATTTTCTGTCTTCAATTTCCCTTGCTACCACACAGTTTTTAAAATCTAAATAAATATTTATTCAATATTTTTTATTAATTTTCCACTACCCTCGCTACCGCACATTTTTAAATATCAACATTTTTTTTTTTTTTTTTTCTCTTCGAGTTCTCTTTCAATTTCTCAATACCCGACTACCACACACTTCTGAAGAAATATGAATTAACATTACTAAAATTGTCTTCCCAAGATCCTGCTACCGCATAAAATGCCTTATTTTTGACGACGAAATGTGCACCCTTCAGAAGGTGGGTGGTGAGGATAGTAAAGGTCGGAGAGTGTT
>NW_019398253.1:0-15698 GCF_000591075.1 Eurytemora carolleeae
AACTTGAATGCTTGAATACTTGAATACTAGAAAACAAAAAATTAATTAAAACTGAAATATCTGGGTTAATGACTGGAAAAAGTTCAAAGTTTACATACTTTTCCAATTTTCTCAATTGAAAAATATTTTCTAGAAATATCAATTATTGGTTTATTGAAAAAATGAAATTAATTTTGAATTTATTGAAACCTAGAACTTCAAGTAAAATTTTTAAATTCAAAATAATTTCAATATAGAAGAAGATAATAATGATAATAATTATGATAATGATAATAATAATAACAATGATAATAATGATAATAATGATAATAATGATAATGATGATAATAATGATAATAATGATAATAATGATTAATGATGATAATAATGATAATAATGATAATAATGATGATAATGATAATAATGATAATAATGATAATAATGATAACAATGATAATAATGATAATAATGATAATAATGATAACAATTATAATAATGATAACAATGATAATAATGATAACCATGATAACAATAGTTATGATAACAATCGTAATGATAACAATTGTAATGATAAAGATGTATACAGTAATAATGCAAATAGCAAAAGTGACAGTTTATAATAATGAAAATAGCAAAAGTGATAGTTTATGATAATGCAAATAGCAAAAGTGACAGTTTATAATAGTGAAAATGGCATAAGTGACAGTTTATAATAATGAAAATAGCAAAAGTGATAGTAATAATGAAAATTGCAAAAGTGACAGTTTATAATAATGCAAATAGCAAAAGTGACAGTTTATAATAGTGAAATTAGCCAAAGTGACAGTTTAAAATGATTAAAATAGCAAAAGGGACAGTTTATAATGATTAAAATAGCAAAAGTGAAAGTTCATAATGATTAAAATAGCAAAAGTGATAGTAATAATGAAAATCATGAAAGTATTGATGTTATAATAATAACACAAAAAAGGAAAAATATTTAAGGAAAAAATTGGGGAAGAAAAAGCAAAGGGTGGATAAAGAGAAGGAGAGGGGATGGAGAGATGGGGAAAGGGGAAGGGGGAAATGATGAGGCAGGACAAGGAGTGGGGGGAGAGGAGGGAGGAGGAGAAGGGGGAGGGAGGTCATTTTAATATCCCCGTGACTAGGTGGTGGAACTTAATACATGGATCTCCTGATACTATCCTTATATTTCATTCTAATCATTTTTATCATTTTTATCAATTTTAAATGATAAAAATTAGAAAATTGTATAATCAAAAGCAAAAAATATCGTTTTTACAACAAAATGTCAAAAAGTCATCGAATACCCCGCGGTCTCAGTGACTAAAGGTTTTCCAGGAGCTGATAGTTTATGCAAAATCGAAAATTCGCAAAATTTGTTATTCGAAAATCCGCGAATAGTGTAGAACTGCAGGAGGCAAGGGTAAATACAAACTACATAAAGAACTAACTTTTGAGATAAAATGAAATTAAATTTATGAAAAAATATAAATTTTTTTTAATAAAAAAAATAATTTCCCCCTGTTGCCAGTAGCTTGAAGCCTGCATATGGCGGTCTCTTTTAGAGTTAGAGATTGAAAATCTCAAGTTGGAGATTTAATTCATAATTCTAAGGACCCGTGCCCGGTAGAATATTATTATTATTATTATCATTATTATTATTATTAAATATTATTATTAGGCGCGTAAAGAGCGTCAGCTTCATATGCAGATGTACCCCGGCTGGTCAGCTCGGGACAACTATGCGCAGAGCAAGGAACCGGCAAATATTGACTGCGTAAACAATTTATGAATAGATGAATAGATGAATAGATGGATGAATAGATAAATAGATGGATGAATAGATGAATAGATGAATAAATAAATCAATAAATAAATAGATGAATATATGGATAAATTCTTGCATTCATTTAAGTTGATGATTTTGTTTTCGCATTTTTAATGAAAGATAAGATATCTTCTATAAGATCCAATTGTTCCTTTAAAACACTGGGATACCTCGTCAATCCAGCCGAATACCTCGTCAATCCAGCCGAATACCTCGTCAATCCAGCCGAATAGACAAAGTTGTAAAATGGGTACCGTTGTGAATCGAGTATGGAGGGTCCCTTGAAATTCCGTCTCTGATCCCTTTAACTTAGGCCTGTTTGGCCTGTACTTCCTGTTTAGATTAGAAACAGTTCCGGTTTATTTATACAATTCAGTTTTCTTTATTTTCATTGCAAAATTGATAGTCTTTACACTGAAAATATTTGCACAGAAAAAGAAACGAAAGCGGGATAAAATCGCGGACAATTCAGGTAACAGGGATAATTAGGCATTTTTTGCACTTTTTAATAATTTCCCTTATTTTGCTATGTTAGAAAAAAAATTACTTTTGTGTTCGAAATTGATGTCCGAAGAAAGTTTTGACTTATCAAGAACAGGGTAATATGAATAACGAAATGTTTTTTTTGTTCAAATTAATATTAATTGATTTGACACTTATTTCTCATTTTCTTCCTTGAGAACAGAATAAAAATCTTGTCCCATCTTTAAATCTGGTAATGCCGCAAAATGTTTGAATGTTCTAGAATAAATGTAATGGCGGTTTCAAGTTTCATTGGTCCATTAATATCAATATTCTTCATAATAAATATTTATATTTATTCCTCTCTGCAATAGATTATCTAATCTTTGCTATCAGATTTATTCTAGAATTTGTCAACCCCCCCCCCCCCCCCCCTCCCCTTCAATTTTTGTATCGAAGTGTTTTTATAAAGAATTTGAATTTATAATGTTAAAAACTCAATTTTTACGAGAATAAACCTTTAAAACAATTAAGGAAGGGAGATAAATATTATCTTTTTGTTACCCCCCCTTGTACATATACTGGTCAAAGATGTACAGAGATATGTTTTTGCATTTACATAAAATTTATGGACGAACAAAAAAGTTCAATTAAAAAATGTTGAAAATCAAATTTTGCAAGAAAAAAAATAAATGTGTAATTAGTAAACTTTAAATGAATTAAGAACATCCGAAGAACGACAGAAGATCGCCTTTTTAAATTATACTTAAATATGCTTTACATATTTATATATTTATATATTTTAGGAATTCCTATGAAAAAATGCCGGGCCCGATATGGTTTGGATCAGAATGAGTTATGGTGTAAGCCATGCAAGTAAGTTTTTTAATTGTGCACAAGTAGAACCAACTAGGTTGGAAAGCAAAGCATTAAATCGCTATTTAAATATTTCTATTTGAAACAAAGAGATTGGAACAACGAAAACTGGTGCTAGTGTGGTAGAATTTAAACTTTTAAAATAAATTCTGAGCGTAAGAATCATCTTTATTAATGTTTAAACACATGTATCACAGTCATATTGTTTAAGCTTTTTTCCCTTTCTGCAACTTATTACAGAAAAGTCCAATTTTAATGTTTAAATTACCAGCAAAACTTTAAAATTTAAATCTTAATAATTCATATCATTCTTGTTATTATTGTTACTGTCGTGACTACAACTGTATGATTTAGTGGAATTTTAAAAACTTATTTAAAAACTCTAGTTTTTTTAATTTAAAAGCATGGTTATATCTCTAGAAAATCTGAAAAAATCAGCACAGCACTTAGAAAATGAGCTCACAGATTTGTTAATGCATGGTAATTTTCAAAGGAGTCATTTTTGAAATATTTCTGATAAAAATATAAACTATCTAAATTAAAGGATTTTTTCCCCTACACAATATTTATCTTTAATTTGATGGTGGCAATATTAAAACTAATTTTATTCTGAATAAATCTGCTCATCATAGAACTCTTGCCATGAGAGCCAGTGCATTCGAACCAGCACTTTGCAGTGTAATGAGTGTGATGTGCAAATATATGTTCTGTTGTACTAAATAGTGCACAACCAGGAACTTTTATATTTGTGTGTTTTATAAGGTGTACTGCAGTTTCTAGGAAGATTATAAACAAAACATAACAATACTTGGTTTTACACATTGCAGTACACCTTTTTAAAAACAATACTATGGCATTACCGCGCACCCCTGACCTTCTAGTAAAGTAAATTCAACCTAAAGTCTGACCGCGTCAACCTTGTTGCACCAGCTAGTTCTATTGAGTGTTTTTTATTTACCCAATGCCCGGACGATACAGTACAAACTGGGACCGGAAAGGTTGACCCGGCTCGGAAATGCAAATGTATTACGGCTGCCCGTGTTACGGATGATGTAATATTACCACGCACCTATGCTAATATGATGAGCAGCTTTATTTCAATCAGTAAATATCAATTTTATACCTCAACTAATAACCCGACTCTCTTTGGAAATTATTATCATGCTATAAACTCTCTGAAACTCTCTGCTCTCATGCACTATTCTGCACAGGCCTGAGGAGGCCATTGACGGTGTCGACGACAACATGCCGATGTTTAGCATGTCAGGTCATGGGAACATGGGGGACATCACTCAGTCCCCTCCTCACAATCTAGTCTCTATCTCTGAGCCGCTGCTGGACTTACGGAACTACAGTCAGATGAGCTGCAGCTTGATCGGTACGGGTCTTGGCTCCAGCTGCTCAGGCGGCCATGAATCAGCTGATCTCAGGGAAACTGCAATCTAGGATAGAAGGTTCTAGTTGGATCGTTTTTTATCATTTTGATTTGGAAATGTCTTACAAATAAATCTTTTAAAGTGGCGACAGTATAGTAGACATGATTATAAGTGACACTCCATTTATAAAGTAGTATATGCCGGATTTAAAACGGTATCATTAAAAAATTTTTGAATCAATATTGTTATTTTATATTTTTAAATGTGTTAAATTCTGACAAGTTTCTAACTGTTTCTACTGTATTAATTCGCAAGTCACTTTAACAGAGAAACCTCAATTTAAAATAATCAATTTTTAGATCCTAAAGCAAAGATTTCAAACGGTTCTCTGAATTGAACAAATCCGTCTATAATGGAGGAATTCACTTAGAATTATGTCTACAGCCTTTAAAAATGGCTGTCGTGAGATTGTTATCAATCTCCTGAGTTAGTCTTCTTGAAAAAAGATATCAAAGCCATTTCAAAATCAAATAACCAAAACCAAAATTGTGAAAAAGGCAAGAATGGTGGATAATGATTTTGGGAAATTTGAAAGTTTGATCAAAATTTTACAAAATTATCAACATTACCAAATTTTTCAAGCACTTTTAAATCTTAGTGGTATTTGATCAAATTTATTAATAACTGGGAACTTTTGCCATATAGTGGCAAAAAATACTTTAATTTTAGCTAATTAAGTATCTAATGCAAAGATAATCTGCACCATAACCACAATAGAATAATAGTATACATAGGTGATGGGTAGTACATTTTCAAGCTTATTAAAAATCTAAACGCATGAATTCACAATTAATCACATCAAGAATAGGGAAATATTTAAACTGTCGTTCGAGGTTTAGAGATTTTAGGCATTTGATTATAATTATTCAAGTTATTTTGTTGAAATTTAATAGATTCTAGTACAATAGATAGTAACGTAGAGTTTGTTCACTGTCAGTACAACTGTATTCTTGCGTCGAAAGTGTCAACTCAGTTCTTGTGTTCGACAAAATTATTTTCTGTTTTTACAATTTTTATTTAATCTTGGAAAATATGTCAACTCATATGAGAGAATTTCGTTTTTCTAATTACTTTGGGGAGCACTGAATATTTAAGAGAAGTCGTCTATGCTTACCAAATTATTTTGAGGAGCACTGTATATTTATGAGAAGTTTTCAACGCTCATTATTTTATTTTGGGGAGCACTGTATATTTTTGAGAAGTTTTCAATGATTATTATTTTATTTTGGGAAGCACTGTAGTGTATATTTTGAAAAGTAGTCAATACTTACCATTTTATTCTGGGGAGCACTGAATAATTATGAGAAGTTGTCTTCATTTAACATTTTATCATGTACAATTAAGGTGAAGAAAAAGTTACAATTCTTTTTATAACCCAAATTTAGACCATGAATAAATCCACCCCTCCCCCCCCAAAATGTTAGTTTATTTTCATATCCCTTTTCCACGTACTAAATAATAAAAAGATCAGTGTAGTTGACTAAGCAAAAAACACACGTCAGAATCTAGCGTACATTTTCCTCCAAATGTCATGACGGGAAAGGGACTGTTCGTCGTTATTTTCAGTAACCCTCCATTCAACAAGCGGCATGCACAATTCACAACGGAACCCTTTAAACCTTAATCTGATCAATAATGTGGAAGATAATGATGTTTTTCTTTAAAGTGTTTAATTCTTATCAGAGAAAACATAAGAAAGTTTTTACGGGAACTGTTGTGAATCTAACATGTCACTCTATAAATGGAGGGTCACTTGAAATTACAATTACAGCCCCTTTAGTCCCTAAAATGTACAAGTTTAGTCCCTGTAAAATACAAGTTTAGTCCCTGTAATATACAGTATAGTCCCTGTAATATACAAGTTTAGTCCCTGTAATATACAAGTTTAGTCCCTGTAAAATACAAGTTTAGTCCCTGTAATATACAGTTTAGTCCCTGTAATATACAGTTTAGTCCCTGTAATATACAGTTTAGTCCCTGTAATATATAGTTTAGTCCCTGTAACATACAAGTTTAGTCCATGTAATATACAAGTTTAGTCCCTTTAATATACAGTTTAGTCCCTGTAATATACAGTATAGTCCCTGTAACATACAAGTTTAGTCCCTGTAACATACAAGTTTAGTCCCTGTAATATACAAGTTTNTCATTGCCACCCTTGTATGGAGGGTCACTTGAAATTACAATTACAGCCCCTTTAGTCCCTGTAATTACAAGTTTCTGAGTTGTCATACAAGTTTAGTCCCTGTAATTACAAGTTTCTGAGTTGTCATATCTAGTAGAATCCCATGTCGCCAATCTCCAGTTTCTTTTTCACAAAATATTAAAATCTTAAAAAATGCAATTCATTTCTACAGTCCTTGTTTTAATAATAGACTTGGAGAAGCAAAGTTGAAAATAGAAAATATTCAATATTTTTAATTTCATTTCTCAGAAAACAAAATAAAATAGTTTGATATTCCGATAATCTTAAACAGTAAAGAGGATGTTCACAAATTTTGAAAAGGTTGAAATATATTCAAAAAGTTAACCTCTGAAATTTGATAATTTTTGGTTCTGATCAAGCTTTACTTCCTTCCAAATACATAGAAAAATCAAATAGAATAACTTTATCATTTGACCAAAGGGATTTTTCCCAGCCAAACACGATTCAACAAATGTTTAGTTAAGATCCATCTAGCGACAGTTTTTCGAACTAATTTGGATTGCAGTGGTTTGAGTAGTGATCCTACAGGACAATCTCCAAAGTACATTTGCCTCTAACATCAATAGACGTGAGTAGAATGTCTTTTTGTTTTTGTTTTCGGGAAACAAACATTACGCAAATTGTTAATTCTTTAAAAATGGTCTGACACACAAAACGTTCTCTACATTTGTCGTACAGTACAGTACAGTACAGTACAGTACAGTACAGTACAGTACAGAACAGTACAGTACAGCAGTACAGTACAGTACAGTACAGTACAGTACAGTACAGTACAGTGCAGTACAATACAGTACAGTACAATACACTGCAGTACAATATACCATAGTACAATACAGTACAGTATGTGAACTCTTATATTGTGTTATACCACAGAATTAAATGACAATATAATGTTACCATTATCTCGTGCTTTAGACCAGTTCAGTTATTTTGAATCTTTAAATTTAAAAATAAGTAAGAACTAGTTTTAAATCGAATTAATTTTAATGCATGCTATTAATATTAATAATAATATTAATATTAATATGAACGGTGAATGGGAAACTAAAATATTAAAATGCACCTTGGCTGCTTCTGATCTAATCTCTGCTTTAATTCGTATCATGAAATTAATTTCAGTAAAAGTGGAATATATTATTAAAAGATTATTATCATTATACCCCCATCTTACCTAACATACCTTCTATGTTTATTTACAAATTGCAAAATTGTTTATTTAAGTATCTAACTTTTCAAATATTACTTTTGAAAAAAGTTTAAACCAAAAATCGTTAACATGAAAAAAATGTATTAAAACGTGATCGCCTCTTTAAAGGGACTGTTTGCGTAGTTTAAAGTGACCCTTCAAGCAAAGATAACAATGCTCGATTTACATTGTTACCCTTGAACCTTTACCCAAAATGTGGAAGTTAACGTTGTGTTTGCACTCCATTGTTTCTTGTAAGCAAGAAATGCGCAAGTCATTTTGTAGAGAAACCACAAATGAACAATTTTGAATAAACAAAAACATGAATATCTAATTCATACTTTAAGGGTAACATTGATAATCGATCATTGCCACCCTTGTATGGAGGGTCACTTGAAATTTATAAAATTCTTTAATTTGTCAGGAGAAAGAAAAAATGTGTGTTTGCTGGAGGAGGTCTGGAGGGTTGGGAGGATTCAAGTGAAACAGAAGGATGTGATTCTTCCACAAGGAAAGTTCAAAATTCATTATCGCAAAAAAATGTAAAAAAAATGTCTTAAATGAGGTATTTGTTTCTTTTAACACCAACAACAAGATACAGGGTGTGCCATTTAACATGACAGTTGAGAAACAACTTAAAGTCTGTGACAAAATTTGTATCATACAGTTAAACAACTTATAAGCTTTCCATGCATGTCCTCGACTATTTTCTATGCACACTTTGTCCTTAGAGAGCTATCAAAGATCAAATCATATTTTTTGGGACAAGCTTGCATCTCTGCAGTACATTAAAAAAATTTTAAATATAAGTTTTGGATTTTTTTCTCAGTTCTGGATCACCTCCTTGTCAACGGTCAACAACAACATCATCACTGCCTGCTTCTCGTTCATTATGTTCATCAATCCAGCCTACTGGAACATCCATTATACCCAGCTTGTATCCTCATATACCACAACTCCCCTTTCCATTCCTTGGAATTTTCCATAATCCGTTTATAAATTCTTTTCTTAACTTCAGACAACCGCCTCTATGCTCTTCAGAGCAGATTCCGGGAATAGGTCCGTCTTCAGAGCAAGCAAGGAAGCTTGTGCGGAGCCCTAATGTTCCTCCAAGCATATCTGGATCTTCTACCACCACTGGTCAACCGCCTTTGTACGCTTCAGAACAGATCTCAGGCTTAGGTCTATCTTCAGAACAGCTAAGGCAGATTACACCAAGCACTGTAAATGTTCCTCCAAGCATGTATGGATCTTCTACAATTACTGGTCAATCGACTTTGTACGCTTCGGAACAGATTCCGGGCTTAGGTCTATGCTCAGAGCAGCTAAGAAATCTTGCACCTAGTATTACTGCTGCTCCAAGCATACATGGATCCTCTTCCACTTCTGGTCAACTGCATTTATGCTCTTTGGAACATATAAGGAAGCTTGTGTCAAGTCCGAATGTTTCTCCAAGCATAAGTGAATCTCCTACCACCACCACTCAATCGACTTTGGAACAGATTCCGGGCTTAGGTCTATCTGCAGAGCAACTCAGAAAGCTTGCACCAAGTACCATGGCTGCTCCAACCGTAAACAGATCCTCTACCATGTCAATCAATGGCCAACCTAATTCAACCCTAAATCTATTTGATCAAGAATCAGTCTTTAGAGTTAACCATGCTGAAGAATTGAATCCTTTGATTCCTGAATTGATTTCAAAAGCATCAGCATTTAATAGATTCAGATCTGCAACTACTAGGAGTTCCATTGATTCAGGTGAAACCAATGAGACTTCTTTGCTAAATCCCCATATATATTTAAATGGGGAAGATGCCACTGCTAAAAAGTCAATTACATGTCACCCAAGCATCAGGTTTCCAACAAGCTTCACTTTCCTTGATCAGAATCTTCTTTCATTCCACAAAAAGATCTCTTCGTCCATCTGCACAAGCACTTCTTCTTCAGGATCATCAGTACAGTCTTCAACACTCTTTCAGGTCATTCCTCTCGACACTTATTTCAAGTTCTAGCTTTTTGATTAATATCTATCTATAATATCTATCTATCTATCTATCTGTCAAATAGTGATAGTTTAATGCAGGGACTGACAGATAGATTCTAAGAAGAATGTTCTTATTCCGGATCCATACAATTACAGGGTGTCTCTTTAAAACACGCACAATAATATTCTTTCCTTATGAATTCATTGGTCAATCACTAAATGGATAGATAGATAGATAGATAGATAGATAGATAGATAGATAGAGTGAATATATTATATAGATAGCTAGATAGATAGATACAGTGCAGATATACTGCAAATACAAAGAGAAGTTTCTAGAATTACAATTTAAAAATGCTTGACTGCTGCTTCCATCTCCTTCTTCACGGAAATTCATTGGAAACTCATTTAGGCAGGAAAAAAGACAATATTGATGCCGATGTAGGGATTTTATAATCTTCAAAATAGGGTCCCTAATTTCTTTTGTGATTGCCAATTTATGTGTATGGAGGGGGAAGGGGGATTTTTCCTTGATTTGATAGTGTACGGGGGGAGGGGTAAGGTAGCTGCAGTGCCTCCATGTTTTCTTTGAGTTGACTAACTTTTCTTTGAAGTGTCGAAAGGGAAAATACTCTGTAGGATATTTTAAACCAGAATCCATCCAACCATCACAATGTACACACACTCCAGCCTCCATCAGCCCCCCGCCAACACACAACCTCCCTCGAGACTGGTGGCCGCCATCTTCCACAGATTTCCCGCCAAAATTTGAAAAAATCCGCTAAAACGGCTAATGGTGGCGGCCATGTTGAAAATGAGGGAAACAGACTCAAGTCAAAATCCTGCAACCATTTGGTTTCGGAATCAGATTTTTTATGTGATAAAATAGAACCACGAACCGGTGATCTACCATCCGACATTCCGAATCCGGATAATATTATGAAAATTGGTTCGGATCCAACCAACAAAAATCATCCATTATCTGTGGCGCAACTGATCGCTTCTAGTCCCAACCTAAACAGCTGGTGATATATTTTATATTTAAAATTAGTTTGAAATTACGTGCGCTCAAAAAAAATTTCGCGCCTCCGAAAAATAAAGATATATTAAGATTTCACTTCTTGCACAGCTATAAGGTTGTTTTCCTGTAAATATTCCCGTCTTACAATTAGAATTTCAATGTAAAATAAATTTAATTGCGCTCAACCATATTTTTAAACCTTTTTTAAAAAGGTGCCGAACAATTGTTCCCAGCCCTGTTTTATACATTTTTATGTGATTTTTAGTTTTTAAATACGTTTCTCGGTTTAATACCAGGTTTTACTTTCTTGTTTTATGATTTCCCTGATATTTGGGGGATTTTATGAGATAAATTAAAATTGAAACCCTTTGAAATCCGATAGGGCGGGAAGCAAGGGGTAGGTAGGGTTGCTATTGTTTAATTAAGCTGAAGACAGACAACATACAGACAGATAAACATACAGACAGACAAACTAAATGACAAATAACAAGTAGACTGAAAGACATTGAATAATGATTATTGACAGTATAAAAACTTTTATTAATAATATACAGTATTTCTTAATGGACAAGATGTATGACACGACAAGACAATATTAGACAGTATTTCTAAATGGACAAGATGTAAAATAGACATTACAAATATTAGAAAAGATATCTTTTTAGGACAATATGTATAATAGACAAGACAATATTATACATTATTTCTTAATCGAAAAGTTATATAATAGACAAGACAATATTAGACAGAATCTATTAATGGACAAGATGTATAATAGACAAGACAATATTAGACAGCATTTCTGAATGGACAAGATATATAATAGACAAGGCAATATTAGAAAGAATCTATTAATGGACAAGATGTATTATAGACAAGACAATATTAGACAGAATCTATTAATGGACAATATGTATAATAGACAAGACATTATTAGACGAATTTATTAATGGACAAGATGTATAATAGACAAGACAATATTAGACGAATTTATTAATGGACAAGATGTACAATAGACAAGACAATATTAGACGAATTTATTAATGGACAAGATGTATAATAGACAAGAAAATATTAGACAAGACAATATTAGACAAAATTTATTAATGGACAATATGTATAACAGACAAGACAATATTAGGCAGTTTTTATTAAAGCACAAGATGCATAATAGACAAAAATGAGAGACAGGTATATTGTCCGACAAAAAAGCTTTAGGCAAATATCTGTTTAAAAAGACAGCATTGACAAAATTTAGAAAGGATAGACAAGAGACATTTTAAGACCTGATAGTAAAAACTGTTATTTAGTCCGGATTCGTATAATGATATAGCTGAATTAAAAATTCATTTTATTTATTTTCTTATTTTTATTTATTATTTTTTTATTTCTCCCAGCAGCATATAGTGTAAACTGTACAGCCGTATGCAACAGCAGCAAATGTCCAAATTAGAAAAACTAAATGAGAAAAAGTTTTAAATTTTTCAAATAAATTAGAAAAAAAAAATACTTTTTAGTTACCTGCAATGCATGTACATTATACTGGGATACTAATGTAAGCAAAAAGTACAAAATAAACCCATGCCCTAGTGCACTTGAGTACACTTCGGACCAATTTGACATAAAAAACATACACAAAGTTGCACGAGATGTTTAGCAAGCCAAATTGGTCCAGATTCTCGAATTTGCTATCAATTAATAATAAGCTGAGGTTTTGTAAGAAAGGGGGGGGGGTGAAAAAAAGAATAAAAAATATAGCAACATTTTGCATCTAATTATTTGTACTATTCTAGATTTGTTAAAATATATTACATATTTAAACCTTGTACCGTATTAATATGTGCTGTTCTAATCATGTACTGGACTGCACTGCTGCTGCTATTATTGTTCTTGTTTAAATATAGATTGTTGTTGTTTACAAATTATTCATTAGTATTTTCTCAATTTAATTTAGTAACTTGGGGCATACTCTGTAATTCCTAATGTCTAATAATCCATCTGACGAAAAGAATGATTTTTTAAAAGTCTGTAAAAAAATCCCTTTAAAAATAAGTCAGTTTATTAAGAAAAAATGTTTAGAGAAAAGTCATGACTTGATTTCTCAAAAATATTCTAACTTTCTTTCTACTTTTCTGATATTCTAACTTTCTTTCTTCTTTTCTGATATTCTAACTTTTTTCTACTTTTCTGATATTCTAACATTCTTTCTTCTTTTCTAATATTTTAACCTTCTTTCTACCTTTCTGATATTTTAACTTTTTTTCTTCTTTTCTGATATTCTAACTTTATTTTTACTTTTCTCATATTCTAACTTTCTTTCTTCTTTTCTAATATTCTAACCTTCTTTCTATTTTTCTGATATTCTAACTTTTTTTCTTCTTTTCTGATATTCTAACTTTCTTTCTTATTTTCTGATATTCTGTTTTTATTTCTACTTTTCTGATATTTTGTTTTTCTTTCTTCTTTTCTGATATTCTAACTATCTATCTATCTATCTATCTATCTATATATCTATATATCTATCTATCTATCTATCTATCTATCTATCTATCTATCTATCTATCTATCTATCTAAGGGTTCAGGGGCCCCAGTTTAATGGAGGGGGGTTCAGGGGTGAGGATTTTAAAAGATGGGTTACACATTCAGTATAAAAATACCACTCAACTAAACAAACTTTGTCAATTGTTTAAACTGGAGTGATAATGAGAAATTTTCAAATCTTGTAAAACGGTTAACATTTTAAAAAGATGAAATAATAATAATTTAAAAGTATTCTGTTTTAAGTTTGAAGTGTGCTCTGACTCCTCTGACCAATCCTGAACTCTTGTAGTTTTCAAATAAAAAAAATAAAAAAATTAATTTTTAGTTTTCTTAAAAAAATTACTTGCGGATTTATTTTACAGAAGCTTTGACAGAAATTGTCAGAATTAAACAATTTTTAAGTAAACATTGAACAAGACAAGATCAAGGTTTAAAGGACAGATGATAGTCTTGCCTATATATAGTTTTTTTAAATGCAGTATTTGTCCTGGGGACTTTTTCTTTTCAAACATTCAAGGGGCGTGGATCACTCCCTAAGTTTTCATTTTTTCCAGGAAGGAAGTGGTGCTACTGCTCAGTCCACATAGCCCCCTCCCCATGTAAAATTAAAAAAAAAATTATTTTCGAGAATTTCCAAATTCTTAGATTAGCTTCTCTAATTCATCCTGGATATCGAAATACAGATCAAAATAAAAAAAAATTCGATATTTTCTATAGAATTTCAAACTACAGTTTAAACAGAGGTTTAAAATTGAATAGACATTATTGTTGCAAGCACAGTGCTGCTCTCTATATATGTTCAAAGATATATCAAACTACGTTTCCAATTTCCCCCACTAGATGCCGTTGATATAGACGAAGAAAAATCGACGGACAAATCCTGAAATACAAACTCATGAAATACAAACTCCTAAAATACAAACATCTGAAATGCAAACTCCTAAAATGCAAACTCATGAAAAACTCCTGAAATACAAACTCCTTAATTACAAACTCCTGAAATGCAAACTCCTGAAATACAAACTCCTTAAGTACAAACTCCTGAAATACAAACTTATGAAATACATACTCAAAAAATAAAAACTCCCGAAATACAAACTCCTGAAATACAAACTCCTGAAATACAAACTCATGAAATACAAACTCCTGAAATATAAACTCCTGAAATACAAACTCCTGAAATACAAACTCCTGAAATACAAACTCCTGAAATACAAACTCCTGAAATACAAACTCCTTAATTACAAACTCCTGAAATACAAACTCCTGAAATAGAATCTCCTGAAATACAAACTCCTGAAATACAAACTCCTGAAATACAATCTCCTGAAATACAAACTCCTGAAATACAAACTCCTGAAATACAAACTCCTGAAATACAGACTTCTAATATACGAACTCCTGAAACTCAAGGTCCTGCAATACAAACTCCTGAAATGCATATTCCTAAAAAACAAACTCCTACTAACTCCTGAAATACAACCTCCTAAAACACATCCACCTGAAATACAATCTCCCGAAGAACAAACTCCTGAAATGCAAACTCCTAAAATACATCCTTAAGAACTGACGAGGGTCAACATAGACCGAGATATATTTTAATAAAATGTGGAACTAACATCTATTTTTTTTCGTCTACAGAGGTTTGGTCTATCACCATCACCGAATTTTAAAAGGTTATTGACAATTTATGACACTAGGCTTTTAGGGCGCTTCGCGCCCATATTCTATTTAAATTGTGAACATGTTCTTTTTGTTTACATTTAAAAGCAAAGAAGACGAAAATTTTGCAGATTTAAAAAAAAAATTTGCGGATTTTCAAGAATTTAAATTTTTTTACAAAATTGAAAACCTTTAAACACAGTTTTTTTATAACTATTAATTACTACTTAACCGGGAGATTAAGGGAGGATAATTAAATTGAGGGGAAAACCACTTAGCCGAGGGCCTCCAAGACCTTTTTGGGGTTCTAAACCTCACGAGCGTAGCGAGGGAGGTTTAGAACCCCAAAAAGGTCGAGGAGGCCCAAGGCTAAGTGGTTTTCCCCTCAATTTAATTATCCTCATGAAAACTCCCGGTTAAGTAGTAATTTATCGTTTAATCTCCTGTTCAACGAAATAACCAACCGTGGGGGATAAAATAATAATGAAATCATAAAAACTATCAATTATGATT
>NW_019398253.1:15927-37853 GCF_000591075.1 Eurytemora carolleeae
TGTTCTCAAGGGGTTCCGTTAAAAGGTCTCTATATTTATGGTCAATGGAAAAATTTCAAGGTCAGATATTTTTAACAAATTTTAGAAATCAAGTTTAAAAATAGGATGGTTTGAAAAATTGCAACAAAAAAAACATTTCTTTTGTGACAAATTTTAAAATGGTGTAACATATTCTATAGCTTTTTTATCTGCACACAGTAAATCTTAAATGAAGATTGCAATCTCTTTTTCAAAGACTAAAAGTTCTAAAGAAGTAATTAAATTGGTTGATAGTTATGCCATTTAAAAAAAACTGAATTTGCTTCGGTCCTAAAGAAAAATCTTTAAATTCCAAGCCGTGTAGCTATATAATTGTATAAAAAAATACTAAAAGTAACTGAAGTTAATCAAACAAGGGTAAAATTACATTGAAGTATGTTCTAATAAGTTAGTTTTGACATATAAATAAGAGAATTATGAATTAAAAAATAATTTTAATAATCTTCTGTTGAAGTTTTCCTTCTACGACTATTGCATTGTCTGGTAAAGAATGCCGGAAACACCCATTTTTTCTAAAGCTGACATTCCTAATAATTGATTATGTTATCACCTGTTCAGCCATTTTGTAAAAAAAGATTTGATAATTTTGTTTCCAAGTCACAGTAAATAACCATTTTTATTTGAACTTTAAACAACTACAGCTATTTGAATAAGCAGAATTCAGGAACCAAGTATGAACAGTTTATGAAGTTTCAGCTAAAATTGTATCGCGCTGTGAATCGACCTACAAATGGAGGCTCACTTGAGATGTCGTCTAAACGAATAAAACTTGACATGTTCATAACCATGACCTTACACTTTACAACAATTGAAATATTCATCAATCATAGTCCTAAATTTGTTTAATGAGGAAAACAGTTTATTGTAAAAAATCTTTGTATACCTTAGTTTTAACATTGGTTACGAAAACAGTAAATGTCAAAATCTTAAATCATCCTTTTAATAAAAACATTGTGCCAAAAACTTTACATTTATAAAACGATACTTAGAAACGCTACAAAATAAAAACGTTATTCTATCATATTAAACTAAGTTTTGATCAAAGATAGTTTTGTAGATATATACATATATATATATATACATATATTTTTCCCTTTTAACCTTAAAATCAAAGAATACAGAGATCAGGAGACGGAGGTAATGTAGCTAACTTTGGTTTTTCAAACTCTGAAATTTATATGTCATATAAAACTTAAAATGTATAATTGTGTATGTGTTTTCGTAGAAAATATAAATAATAATAATAATAAAATAATACCCGCGGTGTTGCGCAGTACACATAAATGTTAGCGGCTGTCATGAGCACTTCAGCCTTGTTTACTGGGTGGAAGACGACCAACTGTGTCTAAACGCTCTGCATTTTATGTACAGGGTGTCCCACATCAAATGGATTGTTTATAGAATCTATATTTTATGTACAGGGTGTCCCACATCAAATGGATTGTTTATAGAATCTATATTTTATGTACAGGGTGTCCCACATCAAATGGATTGTTTATAGANCTCCAAGAGATTGTACTCCAAGAGATTGTACTCCAAGAGATTGTACTCCAAGAGATTGTACTCCAAGAGATTGTACTCCAAGAGATTGTACTCCAAGAGATTGTACTCCAAGAGATTGTACTCCAAGAGATTGTACTCCAAGAGATTGTACTCCAAGAGATTGTACTCCAAGAGATTGTACTCCAAGAGATTGTACTCCAAGAGATTGTACTCCAAGAGATTGTACTCCAAGAGATTGTACTCCAAGAGATTGTACTCCAAGAGATTGTACTCCAAGAGATTGTACTCCAAGAGATTGTACTCCAAGAGATTGTACTCCAAGAGATTGTACTCCAAGAGATTGTACTCCAAGAGATTGTACTCCAAGAGATTGTACTCCAAGAGATTGTACTCCAAGAGATTGTACTCCAAGAGATTGTACTCCAAGAGATTGTACTCCAAGAGATTGTACTCCAAGAGATTGTACTCCAAGAGATTGTACTCCAAGAGATTGTACTCCAAGAGATTGTACTCCAAGAGATTGTACTCCAAGAGATTGTACTCCAAGAGATTGTACTCCAAGAGATTGTACTCCAAGAGATTGTACTCCAAGAGATTGTACTCCAAGAGATTGTACTCCAAGAGATTGTACTCCAAGAGATTGTACTCCAAGAGATTGTACTCCAAGAGATTGTACTCCAAGAGATTGTACTCCAAGAGATTGTACTCCAAGAGATTGTACTCCAAGAGATTGTACTCCAAGAGATTGTACTCCAAGAGATTGTATTCCAAGAGATTGTACTCCAAGAGATTTTGCTCCAAGAGATTTTACTTCAAAAGATTGTACTCCAAAAGATTGTTTTATAAGAGATTGTGCTCCAAGAGATTTTACTCCAACAGATTGTACTCCAAGAGATATTGTACTCCAAGTGAGTGTACTTCATAAGATAGTGTTTCAAGAGAGAGTGTTACATGAGAAAGTATACTAAGAGGTAGTACTTCAAAGTAGTGTATAGTCCAAGAGAGTGTACTCCAAGAGTGTACTCCTTGAGAGATTGTACAAATACCATCTACGAATCTTTGATTGTATAAAGCTGTTTATCGCATGATTTGATTAGCCAGCCCCGGGTCAATACTATGTATAATGTGGAAGATATTGTCGATTTTTTATGTTTAATTCTGATAAATCGTTAATGATTTCCAGTAATAGAAATGCGCAGGTCACTTTGACTTTTATAAAGAACCCGTAATTAAAAATAATCAGTACCGTTGTGAATCCGTCATTGCCATCTTTGCATGGAAGGTCACTAGAAATTACGCTTAGAGTCCCTTTAAGCGAGGACAATTGGATGTCTGCAACATGCAATCGAGGTTGCGTGATTGTTATATTAGATTTTATTTCTAGAGTTAATCACGGAACCTCTTAACATGTTCTACGATATTGATGTTTGTTCTTGAAAACAAAGATAGTCCAAATACCAGAAAACGAAACAAAACAATTGTGCAGTGTAAAGAAAAGATGGCAATGCACGATTTAAAACTATAACCTTGAAACCTTGATCTGACTCGAAAAGTGTGAACTTTTGAAAATTTCTCCATTGTTTCTTATAAGCAAGAAATGCGCAAGAGACCTTTGCATGCAGAGAAACCACAAATGGAAATAAACAGTTTTGAAAAACTTAATCATGAAATTCTAATTCATACTTGATCAGAAATAGCTTTTAAGGATACTGTTGATAATCGAGCAAGATCCAAGGTTTTATTGCACGGAAAGTTACTTGCAGTCGCGTTTACTCTGCTTACATATTGAAAACAGTTCTCTCTGGGCGGAATTTGTAAACAAGAATAGATGCATCAGTGTTCGTTTAGTATCCGAGGAGGTAAAAAGCATTAAAATTTTGAAAATTTTGATAATTCACATAATAGTTTCCAATGACCAGAATATTTCATAGATTATTTTTACAGAGATCGATTAACACCTATAATATGCGATATTTTCCACAGCATGTTCTATTGTCAGTGTTTACTTTTCCGGCTAAAGACAGTACACTGCAGTACAAAAATGCGTACACCTCTGAAATAACTTTCCTTGCATTAGTACCTTGGAGCATTACCATCTATTCATGAGGGCCACTTTAAATTATGCTTACAGTCCATTTAAAACCTATAATTTTTTTTAAAATTATGGTAAATAACATCAGCAATGTTGTTTCGTTATTTATTTACCTAAAAACTATTTCCCAGTCTTTAAAAGCAAGCACAATTATCCAACCCCTCCTTTTTTCATTTTGACCTAATAGCCTAGAATTAACACCCCCTAATTTTAACCCCCTCCCTCAACTGTAGCAGCCTAGATGTGGTGTCTCAAAATATTTCAAGAATACAATATAAACAATTTTACTCAAACCCGCAATTAACAACTCTTTCGTGTATTTTTGGTAAATACGCAAAAAAATCTTCAGTGAATTGTATAGATAGATAGATAGATAGATAGATAGATAGATAGATAGATAGATAGATAGATAGATAGATAGATAGATATATAGATAAATAGATGTATAGATGGGTAGAAATTGGAAAGTTTTACATAACGTATTCAATGTTTGTCTTCAATGTGTGTCCTCAATATGCATCCAAAATGTGTCTCTTCAATGTGAGTCCTCAATGTACGTCGTCAATGTGCGCCTTCAATGTGCGTCCTCAATGAGCGTCCTCAATGTGTGTTCTCAATGGACGCCCTCAATGTGTGTCCTCAATGTGCGTCCTCAATGTGCATCCTTAATGTGTGTTCTCAATGTGCGCCCTCAATGTGTGTCCTCAATGTGCGCCCTCAATGTGTGTCCTCAATGTGCGTCCTCAATGTGCGCTCTCAATGTGTGTCCTCAATGGGCGTCCTCAATGTGTGTCCTCAATGTGCGTCCTCAATGTGTGTCCTCAATGTGCGTCCTCAATGTGTGTCCTCAATGTGCGTCCTCAATGTGCGTCCTCAATGTGTATCCTCAATGTGCGTCCTCGATGTGCGTCATCAATGTGCGTCCTCTCATTAATAATGTATTTTCATTAGTGCAATCGAATGAGAGTGTCCTGTATTGCAGTCCCCTACTTCTAGTGTTTAGGGGAACTGTCACTTCAAGTGACCTTATATTTTAAGAGGGGCATGACCGATTCACATCAGACCTACCAACGTCGGACTTACAAGCACTGGACTGGTAGTAACGTCTTCGGGCCAGTAAAAACGTCGGACAGTTCAAACGTCAGACAGTACAAACGTCGGACAGTACAAACGTCCGACAGTACAAACGTCGGACAGTACAAACGTCGGACAGTACAAACGTCAGACAGTATAAATGTCTAACAGTACAAACGCCGGACAGTGCAAACGCCGGACAGTACAAACGTCGGACAGTACAAACGTCAAACCAGGACAAACGTCAGACCAGTACAAACGTCTGACCAGCACACACGTCGGACAGTAAAAACGTTAGGCAAGTACATACGTTGGGCCAGTACAAACGTCGGACAGTACACACGTCAAACCAGGACAAACGTTAGCCAAGGACAAACGTCAGACAAGGACAAACGTTTGACATTTTGGCTTGGTTGAGTTCGTAAATTTTTTATCTTCGTTCTTGAAAATGTGATTTCAATCGAGTCTCTAAAAGGAAGCAACATTTTTTAAATCATTGGGTTTTACATCAAAATTTAGAGAATATGAGCAAAAATAAGCAATATCTGGGCTAAAAGAGCTTGAAACTGCGAAATGTATTGCAAACAATGAAAAACACACCTCATAAAAATATGATAAAAACCATGAAAAGAATAAGCAAAATTAATTTATATCGATTTTATAATCCTTTTTGTATATTTGGTAAAAATAATTTTAAATATTTGTTTAATGTCGACAAATGAAGGAGATATGACGAAAATCTGCGAACAATGTTAGTGCATATCTACACAAGTCATAAGAAACAAATTTAAAAAAATGTCATTTATTTTTACAAATCCTCTTTATTACATATTATGAATTATATTTTGAATGGAAAAATTGTTTGAATAGAAAATTCCAGAGTAAAGCAGATTTGTGCTGAAATCTTTTATTTACAAATTTAATTTTCGGAAACTTAGAAATAAAATAGAAAGAAAATTTTTTTCTCAAAAAAATAGTTTCGAGAATTTTTTTCTCTGTACATTTCATAGACAGGACATTTCATAGATAGGACATTTCATAGACAGTACATTTCATAGATAGGATATTTCATTGATAGGACATTTCATAGATGAGACATTTCATAGATATGACATTTCAAAGATAGGACATTTCACAAATAGGACATTTCTTAAATGGGACATCTCATAAATAGGACATTTCATAAATAGGACATTTCATAGATAGGACATTTCATAAATAGGATAGTTCGTAGACAGTTTTCACAGTAATATTATTTAATACAGCACGCCATGTTATTTCCACCTCACATCTTATTCATATTTTCGCTTTAAACTGATATCATAAATCTTGTTGATATCTTGTTAGTTGAGACACAAACATTGTAAAACAATATATTTATATATGCATTTTATTAAAAATATATGTATCTTAAGCTGATCATATTTTCTAATATATTGTGACACATTTTTGATTAACCCGAATGTCTGTCTATGAAATTTCCTCTCTAGTAACTTTTTTTCTATGAACTTTTTTTTCTGTGAAATGACTGTCTATGAAATGTCCTCTCTTGGAATTTTTTTTCTTTGAAATGTATGTCTATAAAATGTCCTCTCTAGGAACATTTTTCTATGAAATGACTGTCTATGAAATGTCCTCTCTTGGAATTTTTTTCTTCTTTGAAATGTATGTCTATAAAATGTCCTCTCTAGGAACTTTTTTTCTATGAAATGTCCTCTTTAGGAACTTTTTTTCTATCAAATGTCTGTCAATGAAATTTCCTCTCTAAGAACTTTTTTTTCTATCAAATGTGATCTCGAGGAACTATTTTTCTATGAAATGTCCTCTCAAGGAACTTTTTTTCTATGAAATGTCTGTCTATGAAATGTCCTCTCTTGGAAATTTTTTTTTCTATGAAATGTCTGTCTATGAAATTTCCTCTCTTGGAAATTTTTTTTATGAAATGTCTGTCTATTAAATGTCCTGTCTATGAAATGTCTTACTATGAAAGGTCCCAATACTTAAAAAACATGTTGTTAACATATCATTCATGCATGAAATGAGTGATAAAATGAAAATTTCATGATTAAAAGATTATTTGGTTCAGATCTTCTACAATTCCTAAGACAAATGAAAATATATTTTACAAAAGAAAACTTTTTTCAAGGAGATGTAACATTTTTTTAAAATTTAAATTACATTTTGGTCCTTTTAAATAAAAAATGTTAAGTATAGTAAAATATTTGATTTTTTTAAACAAAAAAGTTACAGAATTGACAAAAAACAAACATATTTTTTTTTAAATTTCCAATTTTTGAAATTTTTTTGCTGTCCTGCATTGTGTCTTTAGAACAGGAACACAGTGTCTTGAGAACAGGAACACAGTGTCTAGAGAACAGGAACACAGTGTCTTGAGAACAGGAACACAGTGTCTAGAGAACTGGAACACAGTATCTTGATGTCTTGAGAACAGGAACACAGTATCTTGAGAACAGGAACACAGTGTCTTGAGAACAGGAACACAGTTTCTTGAGAACAGGGACACAGTGTCTTGAGAACAAGAACACAATGTCTTGAGAACAGGGACACAGTGTCTTGAGAACAAGAACACAATGTCTTGAGAACTGGAACACAATGAGGGAAAACTTACAGGGCAAAAACAAGCTTCGACTTAAGAAACCATGATTTTTCCCAAAAAATTAATGTCCGAGATTCACCCTTTTATCTAATATACTTCTCTAATTTTGAATCTAGAATCTATTAATCTCAGTTTTATGATCGAATTAAAAACAATTTTGATGTAATTATTAGCGATCGATCACTTAATTGCATATTGCAGACACGGGCGTACGAGATCATTTGTGTTTAAAGTGGGGGCACCAAAATTTTTTTTGGTGCCCCCCCCCCCTTAAAAACCCCCTTTTTTGAAAAAATATTGATACCTTTTTTAACTATGTTCAGGTAAACTATTCGATCATATACACTTCCATATTACAAGTGTTAATAAATCATTCATGTGGACTCATCAGATCTTGATACTGTGGTGTAAGCTTCAAGGGGTGAAAAATAGAGATGGAAACGTTTCTTAAAAATATCTTTATTGAATATATATATTGTATAATATGTAAATACTAAATAATACACTTAAGGCAGTATTCATTAAAGCTTTTTTAATGAAACTTTTTTAGGTAAGAGCAAAAGTGAGATTCTAAAGTATTTTTCATTACCAAACTCTGATATTGTAATCCCTATATCTTCTAAACCCAATGTCGTAGACCTTAGATATTTCAAACTTTAAATCATGTTAGATCAAATATTCCTAGTTTGAAATATCAAAGGTTTACATCACCAGGTTACAAAGATACAGGGATTCAAAAAAATTTAAGCTTGTGTCAATACTTAATCAGACATAGCTTTGAAGGGTCGGTATTGTTGTGAATCTCAGAATATAATTTATTTATTTTCTTAATCTTTTAGCAAGGGCGNAGCTTCTTGGATACTTTAAAGGTACACAATACAGTCCAATTAACATACAAGGACTACTTCATCTCTCCATCAAACATTAAACTAGCAGAAAAAAACAGCAAATTAATGTTTTTAATACTCTTCACTCTTCAGTTTCAGATTTGAAAAGTGCGATAGCTCTGAGTTCTGGAGGGGTGGGGCTACGCCCCCCCTTTTACAGGTCTAGGTGGGGGCACTGCCCCTTGCCCTCCCCCCTGCATACGCGCCCTTGTCACGTTTGGGTGCGTGCAATGCAATGCAATGTAAAATTTCGATTGCATTAGGAATTGGGAAATGGAACCAGATGTAATTTTAAATGAGCCTCCCTCAGGAGATGCGTACGCGTAGGGGGGGGGGTCCCGTGCACCTCGCCCCCCCCCGTACGCGCCACTGATTCCCGGACTAATAGTAATTATTACGTATAATTAAAATTTTAAAAACTTTTTTATTTTTTGGGAACTATTATATGCAAATCTGTTTAAAGTTAAGTATGGGGGTCAAAGAGTGAATGGTTGTTATAAACAATTACTGTGCAGGCTGTAAAAAGGACGATTTGTTTCTAACCCGTTTTTCCACCTGTAAACTTCGACCTTCTTACCCCAACAACATATAATGGACTCGCCCAAAGCTCTCCTACTGACTGCCCGGTTGAAAACCGGTTTAAACAATCTTAAGAGTCGCTCATTCCTCCACTTGTTTCGAAGATTTTCTGTCCGTGTTGGGACAATTTGTCCGGGTCGGGCCGGCGCTACTACGGTGTGCACGGGCCGGCGCGGGGCAAACAACGGTTGCTTTGCACTCAGTATCGGTGTAACTAAGATCAGTGAAGGCCGACTCTTTGACGCACAAAATCTCAAAGTTCACCGCGACCGTAAAGGAGCTTTTAGCTACCACCTTGAAAACATTTTAGGACATTTTTCAAACGTTTGATGTGATTGTTAGGAATTATTTTGTGAGACATTGTGTGATAGTACTAACATTGATCAGCTGTTCAGAGTACAAAAGTAAAGAAGGAGATACAACTATGTGATTTTTTTGCATCCTAGTGAAAACTCGCAATTTTAAGTGAAATATTAAAACGCGATGAAAAGAATATAATTATGCCGGGAGTTTCAGGTTGGCCCGCCGATATTTTGATTTAAAAATATCATTAAACAAAAATTTCTACTTAGCCGGTTTTTTATTTGAAATAATATATATTTTGTTTTAATCAATGTAACACATTATATACTTTAATGATTAAAAATAAGCCGCCCCCAATTAAAGCTTTATTTTTGCTTTATTAAATATTATTTCCCTTATTAAACTAATTGATTTCGAGTATCGGTTTTCTTGTTAAATTTAACCACTTTTTTAATTATTCAAATTTTCAAAATTCGTCGGCCATAGGCAATGTGTCGGGAGACAGTCCGGACGAATTCTGTTCGTCGGACGAGGTTAAAGTGTTCAAGGATGAGGGGGAGGACGAGCAAGAACAGAATGCCTCCGAATGCCTCCAAGCCGAGCTTTTGGAGGAGAAAAGCAGTCTTATTACAGAATCGGAACAGGTGATTTTTTTTTAACTTTTTCAGAAATAAATTTTGTTCATCGATTTTCCTTACTCTTTGAGGCGCAATATTTAATAAAACCGGCTCCTATTTTATATTGTTGCGGGGTTACCCGTAAATGATGAAACTGTTTAATGGAAGATGTAAAACTTGCAAATATATCGATATTTACGATGTTTATTTTAACAAGTACCATAATTCTTTCTTTAAACCTAAACCGCAGGTAACTTCAAAAGAGAAATCACAGTTAATTATTAAAATATTAACTTCTTGATCAGACAAACCTTGGAAAAGTATCTTTGTGAATCCGCGCGTTTCTAAATTGAATTTTCGTATACTATCCCTTTACAAATAGACATGACGTCAACATAAATTAGACAATGCAGGACAATTCTAACTGACAAATATACATGGATAGACAGTACCCTGATCCCTGGATAGATTAGATAGATGAGATAGATAGGGGAATAGATCGTTAGTCAATTAGACTCTTAGGTAGTTAGACAGTCAGATAGAAACAAATATATTTGGACTAAAAGACGTTTAGCTGGATAGATAGAAATAGAAATTTTAAAAATAGGATAGAAGGTTATATTCATGCAGAAATATCCTTAACGAAATAGGCACTGAAGAAATTCATTACAGTTCTGATAAAAAGACAATTATTTGCGAAAAAAATATCAACTTAAATTGCAAATAATCAAATTTCTTATAATTTTAGTAATGTACGTTTTTTATTTCTTTCGGGCATTTCTTTGACAAATCTGGAAGATTTTGGTTCCGTTTAATCAAAATGGGAAAAAAGTTTTGTTTTGTAAGAAATAGTAAACTGTTTACTACTAATTTAATTCTCTTATTTAAACTTGGGTGTCAAATTTCATCATTTCAGGCCCAATGAATATTGTGTAATTGTACACAATAAATATTGTGATTATAATATGTTTATGTACAATGAACATTTTGTACAATTTACAATGTATACAGAGAAAATGAGTTATAATTGATATATTGTTTTTAGAGCAGCAGTGAGTTATCAAGAAATAGTAGCAATAATACATATGTATATGTGAAAATGCAATTAATCGCTTTTTTAGTGAAGAAAAAGTAATTCACTGTTTGCCATAAATAAAAAATTATTCAAGTTCAAGTAGCAATAAAATAAGCAATAGACAGTTAAGATTAGCAATGATTAAGCACTAAAATGCGACTTTAAAACTGGTTTTATTTCCAAGAATGTGAATTTCACTCTTTTTCAGGATTTTTTATTTGTTTTATGAGGGGGGGGGGCAACGGGAAATACCAGATTTAAACCGGACCTTTTTGCAAATATAAACTGAAAAGAATAAAAAGTGGCCTAGTGTAGTCCAGTGAGGGGGGGGGGTCATTTTTAGCCTCCACGCTATGTTTATGGAACAATAACGAACTGTGTAATTTAAAAAATATTTTTCATTTATTTTGACAGTTTCAGTTTGACCACTGGTATTGGGGAAGGAGGGGGGAGAGGGTAGATTTGTCAAAAATATCATTAATTCATTAATTCATCTGTCATCCATTGATCTTTTCAAATATTTTTACGTTCATCCATATATTTTATGAAATAGTAATATATCCACACCAGGTCTATACAACTATTTGATCCATACGTCTATTTATCTATCTGAATGTAAATCTTCTGATAAACCTGAATTCATCTATTTAAATCTATCTAATTAAATCTATCTATTAATCTTCATAAATCTATCTATTAATCTACATAAATCTATCTATTTTAATTGATCTATCTAAATTTATCTGTTAATCAATCTGAAATTATTCATTATTTATTTGAATTTATCTATTAATCTATTTATCTATCTGTTTGTATCTAAATCTATCTTTTTATCTATCTATTTATTTAACTAAATCTATCTATTCATCTTTCTAAATCTACCTAAATCTATTTATCTACAGTGTGAGTAAAAAAACCGGGATTATCTCGATGTTTTTGACAAAATTTTCAAAACTAATATTTTATTCCGATTTTAGGCATAAATAAAAAAAGTAAAAAAAATGAAAAATATTTTTGGAACAATTAAAAAAATCCGTGAATCCAATTTTTTAAAATTAATATTTTTTGAAAAATTGTTGGGAAAATGTTTATTCTATTGTTTTCCAAAATTTCACGAAAAGTCATCAACAATTGAAAGAGATATAACAAAAACTCCTCAAAAAAATTAGAGTGGAAATCTGCAGTAAATGTTATCAAATTAAAACCCTAGAACTGTTATGACTTCAAAATGCAAATACTTGGCTTACCTTTTTTTATATCTCATTCAATTTTTTAATAAGCTTTCATGAAATTTTGGAAAACAATAGAATAAACATTTTCCCAACAATCTTATAAAAAACTTAATTTTTACAAAAAAAAAATAGCTTCGTGGAATCGTTTTTTTTAATGTTCCATAAATCTTATTTTATTTTGCCTTACGTTCCAAACAAAATAAAAATTCTAAAATTTTGTCCCAAACATCGATAATCCCTCTTTTTTTTGGCTCACCCTGTCTAAGAATCTTTTCGATACGAATCTATTCGCATCTATGTCTAAGCTAAGCTATCAATATTATCGAATCCCCCGCGGTTTAATCCTAAAGGCCTGGGGTGGGGGGCGGTTTAAATCCTATAGGCCTGGGGGGAGATTATGGGGACAGAACAGTTAAAATCTTAAATTTAATTTCTACGAAGACGGCCCNCCGGATAAATCCGTTGATAAAAAACTAAAGTTCACTGATAAAAGTAATCCCTGGACAAATATTGAAAATGATTCATAGTTTCATACAATACTGTCGAATATATATATATAATCATCAATATTAAACATTTTTTCTTCTTGTCCTCCATAGTCGGCCTATCATCCGTTTTGTCCAATATATCCGTCATTTCCTCCAACTTGTCCTATCGTCCTATTTGTCTAATATATCATCATTCCTCCCACTTGTCCTATCGTCCTCTATTTGTCCTATATATTCGTCCTATCCTATTTGTCCTATATATTCGTCCTATCCTATTTGTCCTATATATCCGTCCTGTTCTTTTCCTTGTCCTACATATCTGTCTCCAACCTGTCATATCTTCTTATTTGTCCAATATATCCGTCTTATCCTGCTATTTGTCCTTTATATCCGTCCTTTCCTTCTTGTCCTATATATCCGTCCTATCCTATTTGTCCTATACATCCGTCCTATCCTATTTGTCCTATACAATCGTCCTATCCTATTTGTCCAATATATCCCTCCTGTCCTGCTATTTGTCCTCTAGTATATATATTTCCATCCTGGTCTGATGCTAAGATATGATCTCTAAGAAATGTGAAAATTCTAGCTTCTCATCTTATACAATTGTAATCTTGGCAGATTTCTGATTCATTTCTAAATGTATTTTTAACAACAACCTCCTCACCCCAGCATTCCCCCCCTTCTTATTTTATTTTTTGTATTCTCTCCTTAATTCGTAGTTTTAACCTTTTAATTATGTTGGATAAAACGTTGTCGAAAACTTGGTTTTTATTTTTTACAAATTTCTGCCAGTTTCTTTCTTGTTTTTTTTTGTAGAAAACGTAGAAAAAGGTCTGATATGAAAATAAAGAAGACCCCCCTCCCTTCCCTCACACACTTCCCGTTTTACTGCCTGAAATTAAATAGAATGACTGCCTGACTGCTTGAAAACGTAATAACATATCCTCATCAAATAATAAAATGATACTCCATACTTACTTACTTACTTACTTACTTACTTACTTACTTATCTATCTATCTTTCATACTTACTTATCTATTTATCTTTCTTACTTACGTATCTATCTATCTTTCTTACTTACGTATCTATCTTTTTTACTTACTTATCTATCTATCGATCTTATTTTTCTATCTATCTATCTATCTGTCTATATATCTTCATACTTGCTTAACTGAGATTTTTTTAGTTATGGAAAGAAATTGTGTTTTGTGTTTTTTTTGGGCTGACAGTCAAGACAATTGAAAAGACAAAAATTATGGACTTTTTTTACACACCCGTTAATCCCTTTAATCCCTAGGGACCGGGGTCCAATCCCTGGCTTGATCACAACATATTCAGGCATTTTCAAGTAAGTGAGTCTCTAAGATAAGTGAGCAAGTGATTTTGTAAGATAAGTGAGTCGGTAAGGTAAGTCAGTGCATTTTAGTAAGTGAGTCAGTTAGTGACTTATGAAAATAAGAATAAGTAAGTTTTAAGTAAATGAGTCAGTTTTCAAGTAAAGGAGTCAGTTTCTAAGTAAATGAGTCATTTGTTAAGTAAACGAATCAGTTTTCAAGCAAATGAGTCAGTTTTCAAGTAAATGAGTCAGTTTTCAAGTAAATGAGTCTGTTTTTAGGTAAATGAGTCAGTCATTATTTAAATGAGTCAGTTTTCAAGTAAATGAGTCAGTTTTCAAGTAAATGAGTCAGTTTTTAAGTATATAAGTCTGTTTTTAAGCAAATGAGTCAGTTTTCAAGTAAATGAGTCAGTTTTCAAGTAAATGATTCAGTTTTCAAGTAAATGAGTCAGCTTTGAAGCAAATGAGTCAGTTTTCAAGTGAATGAGTTTGTTTTCAAGTAAATGATTCAGTTTTCAAGTAAATGAGTCAGTTTTCAAGTAAATGAGTCAGTTTTCAAGTAAATGATTCAGTTTTCAAGTAAATGAGTCAGTTTTGAAGCAAATAAGTCAGTTTTCAAGTAAATGAGTCTGTTTTTAGGCAAATGAGTCAGTTTTCAATTAATGAGTAAGTTTTCAAGTAAATAAGTTGGTTTTCAAGTAAATGAGTCAGTTGTCAAGTAAATGAGTAAGTTTTCAAGTAAATGAGTCAGTTTTCAAGTAAATGGGTCAGTTTTCAAGAAAAGGAGTAAGTATTTCAAGTAAATGAGTCAGTTTTCTAGTAAATGAGTCAGTTTTCAAGTAAATGAGTCAGTTTTCATGTAAATGAGTCAGTTTTCAAGTAAAAAAATTATTTTTAATCTTGTTTTTCCACTTGTTAACAATAATGCCGTGAAAACTTATAAAATCCAAATATAACTATATATATATAGTTGTGAAAAATAAATACATCATAAAGGGAAATATATCAGAGTAATTTGAAGAGGTATTAGCCATATAAAACTTATATTTAAATATTCAAAACTTAAATTAAATTATTTAATTTAATTTTACGACCTAGAATAATGAAAACACAAAACATAAAATATTATGTATTTTCAACAATAAAATGTTAAAACTAAACTTCTAAAGCTATATCCAAAATCTCCCTTTAATATAAACAGCATACAGCGTCTGACAAAAAAAACTTTAAAATATTGGATTTTGGGGGCTGATAAAAAAGGAAGAAAAAATGCGACCTTAAAAGAAAAAAAAGATATTAACAAAATATTTTTCCTTCCTCAGTTTTTATTAAAGATCTTAATAAAGAAAAATTTAATTTTAAAAGAAAAAATCTATGATTATTTTGTGCATACTGTATTATATTATATTATATTATATTATTATATATACTGTATTATTATTTTTTTTTCGTGGGAACATTTAAGACGTAAAAGTTACAAAAACTTGCATGATACTTTTTTCGTGTGTGACGTAAGCTTTCTCCAAAATGTTTTTTTAGAATTACATTTTAGTACTTGCGTTTTGCTGCCTGGTAGTGTAAATTGTGATATTTTAAGCTACATATGATAATATAGTCCAAGGGTGTAATGCAAGGAAAGTTAATTGCGGTCGTGTAAACATATTGAAACCAGTTATCTTTGGGCGGAATTTGTAAACAAGAATAGATGCATCATTGTTCGTCTAGTATCCGAGGAGGATAAAAGCATTGAATTTTGAAAATTTTGATAACTCACATAATAGTTTCCTATGACCAGAATATTTCATAGATTTTTTTATGTGAAAGATGGATCCCATGTCAGGCTTTGACATCTGTCTGATGTTTACATTACCGCCCAGAGACTGTACACTGCAGTACAAAAGATGTGTACACTTCTGAAATAACTCTCCTTGCATTACATCCTTGATATAGTCCATCCAAGGAGTAGTCCATCAGGTTGTAGAAATATATGGATTAGAAATAAAAGAAAGGAAAGTGTTGAGTTGCATCTATTCTTTGTGATTTCACTCTGTTTTGTCTTCTATTATCCAAGCCTACTAAGAAGGGTGGGTGGGGGAGGGAGGGGGGGAGGGAAGTTAGAAATGTATGAATATGTATTTATATATATTTACAAATATTTAGGATGCCTGCTAATTTAGTTTAATTTACGTGTTGAAAACTAGGAAACCAGGCGTGACACTTGGACATTAGACAAAATTGGCCATTCTGCACACTTCAGGGGGATTTTTCGCAGGGGTATATATTTTTCGAAAAATATCCCCTCTTCCCCGGCTATGTAAGAAATTTGCCTTTTACTGACATATTTTTCGAAAATCGTAAAAAATAATATCCTTTGAGAAGCTTTTTTAACAAGAGGCTTGGAAACTATCGACTCTAAACGAAGCAAAATAATCATCCGCATTTACACATTGTAGATTTTTTTTGAAATCGTTTGCATTAAAATTCTAACATAAGGATTGTGTCTTGCCACAAACTCGAATTTCTACTCTATATCGATGCAACCTCATGGTGTAAACCTTTAATATTTTAAACTATTTAATATAATAGAATTCATAGTTGAAATATCCAAGGTCTACGACATTGGGTTGCAAAGATATAGAGATTATAAAAAAGACTCAATCATTTCATGGTCATGAAATTGAGAAGAAAAGCTGGTGGTTTGAATTTTTGTTGAAAATGGCAGAATTTTGAGTTTAAATAATTATTTTGACAACTAGTATTTAATAAAAGTCCAAACTATGACATATTTAGCAGGAGAGAAAACTGCTTTGAAACCTGACCCGCTATACATTAATAAATTTGGCCAATACACTTCAAAGCTAATTCAGGGATAGATACACTGTTTGGGAAAAAAATATTTGGTTTAAAAAAAAAAAAAAATATTTAAGATTTCGAAAAAAATAAATTTTATGGAAAAAATGCCAACCTGTTTCATAAATGAAGCTATAAATATATCAGATTTCTGCAGTAAGTTTTTCCAATACCCGTTCACCCTCTAGACCCCTCATTAAAACAACAAAAAAACTTTTCTAAAAGTTATCATATTTTTCACGCTTTTTGTTGTTCTATCGATCCTTTAAAGTATCAACCCAACTAAATTTAAGATAAAATCTTCAAACTTATTCTTTTTCTTGACCTAGAAAGAAAATACTGTTTGACGAATGTATGGGGACCAAAAAGGTCCCATAAAAATGTTTGACAATTTCTAATTTATGCGTTTAGTGAAATGTGAACGATAAGAATTCAAAAAGCACATATTCGACAGTTAAAAGACTTACAACAATAAAAATGAATTACAACTGTTAATTTTTTTCTTCTTAATTTAATATATATATTTTTCCAGGGCAAATCAGAGCTAAGAAGAGAACTAGGGCATACGTTAGGTAAAATATCTTTCCAATTTCTACCCATCTGTACTTCTATTAACCTTCTATCTATCCAATTTCTACCTTCTATGCTCTTATTTATCCATCTATATCCAATTTCTACCGATCTATACATATATTTATCCATCTATCTATCCAATTTCTACCATCTATATATCTATTTATCCATCTAGCTGTCCAATTTCTACCCATCTATACTTCTATTTATCCATCTATCTATCCAATTTCAGCCCATCTATACTTCTATTTATCCATCTATCTATCCAACTTTTACCCATCTATACTTCTATTTATTCATCTATCTATCCAATTTCAGCCCATCTCTACTTCTATTTATCCATCTATCTACCCATCTACATCTATTTATCTATCTATCTATCTATCTATCTATCCAATTTTCTATCTATATATTCATCTATCTATCCAATTTTCTACTTATCTATTCATCTATCTATCCATTTGTAATCTATCTATTTTTCTATCATTTCATTAACCAACCTATCAGTCTATCTATTCATCCATCTATCCAGCTATCCATCCATCTATCCAGCTATCTATATATCAATCTCTCCATCCATCTATCTATGTATACATATATCTATTCATTCATCCAGTTTTCTATTTATCTATCTATCTATCTTGCTATCTATGCAATTTAATTCTTTTAATAATAGTAAATAAAATTGAATTGTTTATTCTCACATGAACAGCCACGATCCGTGTTATACCGTGTACACTATATAGATGATAGTTAGATCTATCTATCTAAATTTTTATCCTTCTGTCTATCTAGCCATCTAGAGTTTATATATTATTCATCTATACATCTTTATTTATATCTATCTATCTATCTATCGAGAAATCTGTTTATCAATATATGTTTATCTATTAAGCTATCTGCCTTTCCTTCTTTCTATTTATTTATCCATCTATCTTTTCATTTATCTATCTATCTATCTATCTTTCTATCTATCTTTCTATCTATATAATTTTTGCTTGACCCCCCTGCCCACAAGTCAAGTCAATCAAATGTATTATGGAATTTGCAAAAAAAAAATTGCCAACATCGCTAGGCCTAGGTTCGCAAGCGTTTTTGCAGACAGCAATTCTACGGAAAAATGCAATATCCGCTAGTTTTTGCTCTAATATTCAGTTTTGCTAAGGTGTATGAAAGAAGGTAAGGAGGGGGGTTAGCGATCCATCAAAATAATAAGTTTAGATATTTTTGAATTAAAAAGATAAAAATAACGGAAATTGAAAAGATACCGAAAGAAGGATGTGACAAATAGAAAATCAGAAACTTATGATCATGGGGAAATGGGGAAATAAAAAAGAGGGTATGGGGGTAGGAAGGAAAGAGAAGTGGAAAAGGATGGGAAGGAGAGAAATAGAATGAAGGAAGGAATGGATGGAGAGGGGAGGGAAGTAATGAAGAGAGGAGTGAAGTAATGGAGAGAGGAGTGAAGTAATGGAGAGAGGAGGGAAGTAATGGAGAGAGGAGGGAAGTAATGGAGAGAGGAGGGAAGTAATGGAGAGAGGAGGGAAGTAATGGAGAGAGGAGAGAAGTAATGGAGAGAGGAGGCAAGNTATCTATCTATCTATCTATCTATCTATCTATCTATCTATCTATCTATCTATCTATCTATCTATCTATCTATCTATCTATCTATCTATCTATCTATCTATCTATCTATCTATCTATCTATCTATCTATCTATCTATCTATCTATCTATCTATCTATCTATCTATCTATCTATCTATCTATCTATCTATCTATCTATCTATCTATCTCTATCTATCTATATATCTATCTATCTATCTATCCATCTATGAAATGTTAGTCTATACCACTGTTATTTAAATCGAACTAATTTCAATTTCTTTGAATCAAATTATTAGCAGTAAAATATAGAAATATTCAACTTTATCGAGTTTTCAAGAAACACTAAAAAATACCCTTTTTTATTTGATTACTTTAATTTGGAATTCCTAGATCCAATTTCGGGGTGAGAATCACCTAGTGTGAGATGAGAAGGGGGGGAAGCTGGAATTTTATCTATTTTTATGGCACTTTTTGACCCCCTTAACAGAGCTTAGAGAGGTACATTCTTACCACATTTCTACTTGAATCTTCAAGTGACACATACGGTCTATTTTATATCAAACTTATTTGACTTTTTATAGAAGAAGTCATTGGGTTTTTTTTGCCTTTTTTCCTACATTTTTCTTCGTTTTTTGGTTTTGATGGCATATCTTATTTATTTTTTCTTTGTCTACTAAAACCTCATATTTTTACTAATCGCTTTGTATAATTTTTTCTATTTCTCAGTATTTTCATTGAACTCTTATTTTTTTCTCCGTTTTTATACCTTTTTCATCTTTCTTTTTGTCTTTTTCCCCGGTTTTACGTCTATTTCATCTTTCTTTTTGTCTTTTTCTCCGGTTTTACGTCTATTTCATCTTTCTTTTTGTCTTTATTTCCGGTTTTTACGTCTATTTCATCTTTTTTTTTGTCTTTTTCTCCGGTTTTACGTCTATTTCATCTTTCTTTTTGTCTTTTTCTCCGGTTTTACGTCTATTTCATCTTTCTTTTTGTCTTTTTCATCTTTTTGTCTTGTTCATCTTTCTTTTTGTCTTTTTAATCTTTCTTTTTGTCTTTTTCTACGGTTTTACGTCTATTTCATCTTTCTTTTTTGTCTATTTCATCTTTTTGTCTATTTCATCTTTTTGTCTTGTTCATCTTTCTTTTTGTCTTTTTAATCTTTCTTTTTGTCTTTTTAATCTTTCTTTTTGTCTTTTTCTACGGTTTTACGTCTATTTCATCTTTCTTTTTGTCTTTTTCATCTTTCTTTTTGTCGTTTTCATCTTTCTTTTTGTCGTTTTCATCTTTACTAATTTTAAATACGATTTACCATTTGCTTGCTGAACTTATTCTGGTAAAATCTGATTTTTAAAAGAACCTTAAAAACTTGAACTGTTCGATTGGAGGATTAAAACCAAGGAGTAAGGAATAGAAGGGAGATACAATTGACGGGGCCCGCCCCACCATATGATTATACATGGTTTGCAGACGGTACTTCATTTGTATAAGAAAAATTCAGAATAGGTTATTGTATACGCGGTAAGTGTACATCAGACAAATATTTCTTATACAAATAGAGTACCGTCTGCAAAGCATGTATAATCATATGGTAGGGCGGGCCGCGTCAGTTGTATCTCCCTTTTTTTTTCTTGAATAAAAGACAGAATATTGATAAATATGAATCATTTCTGAAGATAAAAGTAAAAATGAATTTACTGTTGAAAAATAAACTGATAAGGAATGATAAGGCATTATTCAAATGTGTACATAATAAATAGAAAAAACAGACAGAAGCTATCTATCTATCTGTTTATCTATCTATCTATCTGTATCTATTTCTCCATCTATCTAACTATCTATCTATCTATTTTTAGATCTATTTATATATCATTTAGTCTAAATATCTAACTATCTTTTCTAGTTATCCTTTTATCTATCCATCTATCTATGTATCTATCTATCTTTCTATCTATCCATCTATCTATCTTTCTATCTATCTATCTATGTATCCATCTATCTATCTATCTATCTATCTGGTATGTCTGTCCATCTCTCTAATAAAATGTGAGTATAACAGGTCCGGTAATAAAATCTATCTTAAAAACATCTTAACGTCTCATCCAATCCAACCAATCCTCAACCCTATCTATCTATCTATCAAATCCATCTATCTATCCATCTGTCTTCCATCTATCTATCTATCATCTATGTTTTTTACGTTTATCTTTCTATCCTTAAACCAATATTTTATGTTTTTATATATCTATCCTTAACCCTTTCTATCTTTTTATCCAGTTAAATGTTTAGTTATCAATTTACTTAAAACTTAGTTTTTGTTTATAGAATATTTTTGAAAAAATAAAATTTTAGTCGAAATTTCAAGATTCTAACAGTAAATATTTTTTTAAATTTTATCTTTTGGAAAGGGAAAAAGTTCCGCGAGTGTATTATGCATTTGATCCGGGGGTGGGGGGGTATTTGTATTTAGTAAGAGAAGTGGGGGATTATTAGGGTTGATTATAAATTGAAATGATCCTGCCCAGTGCTGTATTTACCTACTGTTTATTTATGTAAACTTGTAAACTGTGTAGAGACCCCCAACTAGAGCCAGGAGACACTAACATTTAACATTATTAAACAACGAAACCAAGTTTTCTAATGGACTGTGCGTAATTTTAAATAACCCTTAATGCAAATAAGGCAATGTCCGATGCACAACGGTACCCTTGAAACCTTTATCTGAACAATAATGTCGGTTTACAAGGTTTACAACTGATAAATTCAGAAAATTCCAAAATTTAGAAATAGAGAGCTTTTGTTTAAGGTTTTCTCCATATTTAATCTTGAACCTTCTAGATAACCTCATAAAGCGATCTTAAATCCTAAGTTGGAGTCGCTATTACATATTATCATTATTATGCTGTAATCATGAAGCTAAGGGAGAGAAGACCCAATTATTTTTCTGAACATTTTATGAAAGCATCATCTCAAAATTGAAATGATATCCTTTTGCGAAAAAATTGAATCGGGTATTTTTAAACATGTTCACCCCCGGGTGTGGGGGGGGGAATAA
>NW_019398253.1:38671-39784 GCF_000591075.1 Eurytemora carolleeae
AAGGGGGAGTATACAGGTGTACACATTTATATTTATTATAAATAATAAATATAAGGGTTAAAGCAATAAATTCTGATAAATCACGTGACCTATGTTCCCCCTTTTCACCCCATATCTGCTGTTGGCCGATTAGGTGCATATTTAGCACGATAACAAGGATTTACGAGCCTAGTGTATGCGCGCGCGCATGCATTGTAAACGGCGCATTTTATGGACGCAATTTGCGGATTTTTTACCACGTGCGGGTTGCAGGGTATGATTACAAATATACCCCTCCCCCCTCCCCCCGGCATCAGATTAAATACCCATACATGTCCGCGGAGTGGGCGTGTCCTGATGTGAAGTGAGATGGGCGGGGTCAGGTTGGGAGGATATCTACAAATCAGGAGAAATAAACAAAGATGGCAGTTCATTAAACAAACATTCATTCTACAAATCAAATCATTAGAAATTCAAACCGTTTAATTTTTTCATCTGTTCATCTGTCCGGATACTTATCTGTCTGGTTATCTATCTGTTTATCTTTCTGTTCGTCTCTGTTTAACTATCTGGTTATCTCTCTGTTTTTATTTCTGTCCATATTTATCTGCATGTTTTCTGTTTATTTATCTGTTTGGTTATCTCTCTGTTTTATCTCCGTCTATCTATCTGTTTATCTGTCTGTTTATCTGTCTGTAATCTTATCCCCACCTCCTCCTCTTCCTAGTTAAAAATACCCCCCGCGGGCCTCAAAGCCAAACGGTTTTTAAGAAATTAGACTTGCAGTCCTAAAAATTGGGTTCCAGCTCAAAAATTCTCCTGAAAAAAAAACTTCTCTTTCAAACTTGAGATAATTGATAACGCGAGGTTTTTTAACCAGTCTTCAACCCTCAAAAATAAACAGGATAAGAAGGGGGTGGGTACATCATTTTTTCTTTAAATTTTTGAACTATTGATTCAGATTAATATTATGATCTCATTTTTTTTTATCAATTTGACATAAATTTTGGAAAGAAGATGAAAATTAAAGATTACTATTTTGTGTGGAAAAGTAAAGAAGTTGAACCCTGAATAGGCCCCCCGGGGGGCTAAAGGGGTTTATGTCTAGATGAATCCAAAGATAGCCTCTAGACA
>NW_019398254.1:0-6568 GCF_000591075.1 Eurytemora carolleeae
AAACAAACAGAATATGTAAAAAATATTGAGAATATTATTATTCAGAACCAAATCACGAATTTAATCAAGCTATTTATGGGATTGCTCTAAATTTACAAAGTTCGCTAAGGGACTGTTCTCAATTTACAAACCGCGTTCCAACAACATTTAACAAATTATTGAGAACCATTAAATAAATTACACAACACCCCCATCCTGATATGACCTTAACGAAAATTCTACAAATAGCTAATTAGTTAATTTTAATATTTTTTCCGCCTGATTCTCTTTTTGATATTCAGGACATATTCCTGACTTTAAAGAGATAGATCCTCAACAAAAACAATTCTTAGCTTTTTACATCTTGTTTATGGTTTGCACTGTTTTCCGCCTGAATTCACCTTTACATATTCTGGACATAATCCTGGCTGTGCAGAGATAGATCCTCAACAACAAAAAATCTAAGATTTTTTCATCAATTAATACTAATTTACACTTTACATTTTTGAAACAAAATTTTATTTGGATGTGGGCTTGCATGTTTTTTATAAGCTAATGGTTTTTATTGACCTATGCCTTTAAATGCCGGATATATTTGTTCCCACTACGTTAACTTCTTTAAACTACCTGAAAGGTTGCCGACATTTTTCTGTTCCCAGCAAAGAATTCTTAAAATTTTATAAAAAGATTTTAAAAAAATATAGCTCGGCTCGGAATCAAAGAGAGAAAAGAGAGAGTAGTTATTTAAAGTTTAAAGTATAAATTAGAATAATTACATTTTATGGGTAGAGTCAGAACAAGGAGAGGAAATAAACACCAAATAGATTCAAGAATCATTATTTCATGCAACCCTTTGGACTTCAGATTGCTCATTTGATACCGTTGCCAATATGGCATTGCCCTCTTTTATGCATCAATTGTGTGGCAATCCAATCAAATCTGCCCCTTTAGTAAAAGTAAATTCAACCTATATGAAGCATAAAGTCTGACTGCGTCAACCTTGTTGCACCGACTAGTCCTGTCCAATGAGCCAGGTACAGTACAAACTGGGACTGGAAAGGTTGACCCGACTCAGAAATTCAAATGTACTACGGGCTGACTTTGAACCCTTTATTTATTTATTTGTTATTTGGATTTCATTTTGAAGCAGCACAATGATAAGTTTCCTAGAACTATCCCTTTAAAGAATAATTTTTCTTTTGATATTTCTGAAACGTGTTGGGGTCATGTCAAAACATAAAACTCTTGATATGATTTATGTCGGGACATGAATATATGACATAGGTATTCATGATCAACCTCCCCCCTCTCCTCCCCCCTACCCTAGACCCCCACTCCCTCTCCTTTGTACCCAGTCAAATACAAAGATTTTCGCTAAACATAAGAATTGATTTTGAAAAGTATGTTTTGAACAAACATAATGTGAATCCTTGATTTAAATTTTCGATCCTTTTTTTAAAAACTTGTTTCCTAAACTATTTTTGTTGACATATACTCAGGACTTGACTATCATTTTACTGAAGTATGGCAAAAGGCGATTATTTCTTTCTCTCTTCTCTCTTAAGCGGATAAGGCAGATAGTTGCAAAAAGCCTGAAACATGGATGATTTAATTATAATGTTTCAGGAGTTATTAAAATGCGGGTATATATTTTTTTAAATAGTAAGTGATTGAATTTAAGAAAATACAAATGACAAGAGATACAGTTTAAAACTTTAAAGTTGCTGGGTGAGCAGGATATATATTTATAAACTGATAAGATGATAAAATGTTGAAATAAAGTTTAGAAAAGAATATAATAATTCTGTCTTAAAGAAAGTAACTTACTATTGAGTCTTAACACACAAAAGAGAGGGGTGATTGATTGGTGATTAAAACATGATTGTCTTCTGAAAATAGTTGCTTGGTTAAAAAAAATATTGTTTTTTTAGAATTTTCACTTATATCACTTCAACGTGGGCTTTGTTTTGATTTACAATCGAGTATCGGAGAAAGTTTGGTTTGGTTTGGTGTTAAGACTCTGTCGGAGACATCCTTTGCAAAGACCTGGTAAAGACGACTTTTAAAAGGGTCTGGGGAGTTTAATGATTTTGTTCAACAATTTTGTTTAGCTAAAATAGAGAAATCTGAAATTTTACCCAGAGCATTATTATAATTTTACCCAGAGCATTATTATAATTTTACCCAGAGCATTATTATAATTTTACCCAGAGCATTATTATAATTTTACCTTTTTTTTCTTCGAAAAATAAAATTCTAAAGGATCATTTGCTGGCGAAATTTTTTTATAATTCCTAACAAGAAAATCAGTATACTTCTGAGTTATACAATGCGACCCATAAAACTGTAGGAAAAAGATATTCAAGCGATCTATAATGTATCTAATGCTTGTGTGACTTGAAAACTAATTTATTTATGACATCTACTTTTTTTACTCTACAGAGGTTTGGTCCATCACCATCCCCGAATTTTCAATATAAGTAAAATGGATCTATTAACACTACTGCTGTACTTTATAGTCATTGAACTATTTTTAATCATAACTTTAGTCTAACTTTTTTTTCCACGATTTCATGGGTTCTACTGTATTCTACTGTGGTAGGCGAATATATCAATATAATGAAGACGACTTTCGATTTCAATTTTTCTTTATATCAAGCTTTTTTACAATATGGATACACAAAAACAAAGAAACAACGAGAACCTGTTAATTAAAAAAGTTTATCTTTAATTATTTGTAAACTTGTAATTAGAAAAAAACGTGTTAACAATAACTTTACTAAAAAGTCGTCTTCATAATATTGATATAATCGCCTACCACCGTATATGAAATATTTTAATCAATGCCAAGGATTTAATGCAAGGAAAGTTATTTCAGAGGTGTACGCATCTTTTGTACTGCAGTCTACTGTCACTGGGAGGTAATGTAAACACAAGACGGATGTCGAAGCCTGACATGGGATCCATCTTTCACATAAATAATCAATGAAATATTCTGGTCATAGGTCATAGGACATGTGAATTATCAAAGTTAGTTAGGTTAGTGTAGTATAAACTATTTTAAAAAAACTGTGAACTGTCAAATATTATGTATGTAGTAGTTCCGTGAATTATATTATTCCATTGGAATGGATAGAATGCCAGGTTAGTGGAGTATAAACTGATGAACAGGGACAGATTCAACCTTGGAGGTTTCAATTCGTAACATTCTCAGACTTTTATACAGGGAGTTCCAAAAAACATGGAAAATAAAGGGACTGTATACGATATTCAAAAGCAAATGGTTTACAAGTAGGTTAAGAATAAACATATAGAGTACAATGTTTTTAAGTTCATTGCTCAATTTCTATGCTTCATCTTAGTTGGAATATTTAAAATCGCTTAGGTCTAACAGGGGAAAACACTCCCACAGAAAGACGATTTAAAAGTTGTCGCTAAAAAATCATGTTTATTTAGGCACCCTGTATCCAAATCAGTCTGTAAATCCATGTTTTTGGACACCCTGAATATACCATATCATACCATAAAGAGATTATCTCCAGATCTTATGTATAACCATTAAGACCTAAAGATAATATCAATTACCAACAGTTTCTTCACTTTCTTCCTTTTCCTTTCTTCCTTTTCCTTTCTTCCTTTCATCCTTTCTACCTTTCATCCTTACTTCTTTTCTACCTTTCATCCTTTCTTCCTTTCTTCCTTTCTTCCTTTCTTCCTTTTCCTTTCTTCCTCTCATCCTTTCTACCTTTCATCCTTTCTTCTTTTCTACCTTTCTTCCTTTCTTCCTTTCTTCCTTTCTTCCTTTCTTCCTTTCTTCCTTTCTTCCTTTCTTCCTTTCTTCCTTTCTTTCTTTCTTCCTTTCTTCCTTCCTTTTTCACATTGGTTCATTTCAAGTACCAGACCGACTTTTAAATAGCAAGAGCAAGCTGTCAGGTTCACTTACAGACTTTATAAGGCAAAACAGGACGGTACACCAAATGAATCAGTAGTTTCTACAATATTATAGTGGCCCCCCTCCCCCCTTACCTCCCCTTCCCACACTGCTTCATCTTATCTTTCCCCTGTATCGTTGTTTCTTAGTTAAAAATGTTTGATGAGTTGAAAGATATTGAAAAGAAGGAATCCTTTTGATCCGTTGATGCTGAAACAGATTTGATCTGATCTGATTTAGAATTGTGGATATTGAGATCAATGCTTGATCTCCTTTTTTAATTAATCTCAAGACTAGTTATCCTGAAAAGTGTAAATTCAACCAATAGAGTTGCGTATGATGCCAAATCCGGAACACCCAATCACAAGCTGGGAAAATTTGAAACTGTTCGCGCCAATTAATGAGAGAAATATCATTGGTCGGAATCATTAGTTAGAGTCAAACTAATTTTTAGCTCTTTTATAATAAACTAGGCTTTTAGGGCGCTTCGTGTCCATCTTCTATTTCAACTTTTAATTGTGGCTTTATCTGTGAGCCTCTTCTCTTTGTACAGTATAAAACAAAAGCAAAAAAAAAGTTTGCGGTTTGCAAAATATTTTTTCGCGCATTTTCAAAATTTTACAAAAATAAAAAACTTTTAAACACAACTTTTGAAAATTTTGATTATTTATAAACCTTCCCTGGGGTCGCGTGAGGTCCCACACAAAATTTGGGCCCGATCGGTTCAGCCGTTTTGACGTTTATTGGACACAAACAAACAGGCAGACAGACAGACAGACAAGCTAAATTTATACATAGATGATTAATTCATCGTTTCAAGATTTTTTTACACGCTTTACCTTTTAACAACTTATCTTATTTTCAGTTTCTATATATAAAGTTGTAATCTCTGTTTGTCTGTTTGTTTGTCCGATCATAAATCAGGAACCCTTTGGCCGATTTGCCTTTAATTTTGATTGACTGACTGAATTTACGACAACCCGTGTGTAAACTGCGGAACTAAATATGACTATCCCCAGGAGGGGATCCGTACATGTGCCCCCCTCCCCAGAAGGGGATCCGTACGTGTGCCCCTCTCCCCAGAAGGGGATCCGTACATGTGCCCCCCTCCCCAGACAAGAAATACCATGTATATTTTGCTTATTTAAAGGGACTGTACAGTGCACAAGTAATTCATTAATTGAGTGGCATTTTTGATTTACAAGGGTGCTTTTATTCAATTTCCTATCTAAATAACAATGTGCTAGATATTCTCGTTTTTCTACCTGAAAAAGTGTTAAATTCGCACAATTTCAAGCATAAGGAAAATTCATACAAAGGTTTCAAGGATGCCGTTGTGAATCACCGTTGTCACTTTTTTGGATGAATTGGACTTTCGCCAGGATTTTTAAAATTGATTATTTACAATTGTGGTTTCTCTACAAAAGTGACTTGCGCATTTCTACATAAGGAAAACTTAAAGGAGTTATTACAACAACTAAACACTTTTAAACGTTGTAATCCACTATAGTATTAGTAGAAGTAATATTTCTATTTACTGTTGTAGCGCTGATATAAGTATTTATCTCTAATTGGATAATGAGCTAGATAGAAAGATAGATGTTACCACCATGCAATTTCTATTGGTTCAGAATAGACAACAAACACATGGCTAAACCCTGATTAGATCAGGCGCTAATGGACTCGGCATACAGGAGTGATCAGATAAACGTCTCAAGGGTACCACTGAGAATCTGGGATTGTCATCTGTGCATTGAGGGTCACTTTAAATTCGCGCTCACAGTCCCTTTAAATTCTTTAATGTTTACAGGGGAACAGGATGCGAAGCTTCCTGGATGTCTATCCATCTATCTACAATCTATATTCCAACTGGATGAATTGAACTTTAAATTCCTCACTTGTAGATGAACTGATTTCATGTATATATAAATATATAGAAATATACATATATCAACATAATATACCCATAACATGACAAATATATATCGTATCTGCTGCACAATCTGACAAATATTCAAGTCCATTTACACAAATATTTCAAGCTCATACAATTCAGGGTGTTCAGAGAATGATTCATTCATATAAAGGGTGTATCATAATAATTATTTATACATATGAAGATATACGGAGGGAGTGTAGTAACCACGATTAAGGTTTCAAGTCGGAATTCCGTTACGCGGAATTGCGCGCAACCGAAACTGTTCTCAAATTGCGCGGGAAACCGCGGAATTGTGCGGAATTGCGCGGTGTTGGAACCCAAACCACGATCATTTTGTGAATTACAAAATGCATCCCATTAAATGAACATAGAGTATTAAAAATATGTAATGATGTAGATTCATATATTTACATTAAACAAGAATCAAGATCATGTAATCATTAGTAAGTAATAAAAAGTGTATGGTGTGTCACATATATTGTACATAAATTAATTACACAGGGAGTGGAGTAAAAAAAATCATGTACAGAAATTAGATAGTTTAAAGTTTGTAAATATGTGTGTTGGTTTGTTTATGTTATTATCGAATGTTGTATAATGTATATGTAAGCAGATTAGTATTATTCAAGACTGTTGGAAATTTACCTAAAATTCATCATGCACCGCGCCCTTGTCAAAATTATGCAATTTGTATGCATGTAGCACGTAATATTGGAAGG
>NW_019398254.1:7343-16025 GCF_000591075.1 Eurytemora carolleeae
AACCAACCCCCACCCCTCCACCTCACCCTATAGAGGTTTGATGTGTCCTAAGCAAAACATGAAATTTAATTAACTTGTTATGAAAACAAGTATTTAAGCTTGGTGTAAGCCCTGGTAATCTGTTATGTAACCTGTCGAGTTGTTTATGAAATATACTTCATCCCTAAATCAATCTTTTATGGGTGGGTCACAAAACATGCGATTTGTTCAAACAAAACGCTTAAAAACTATTATTTAAATTTTATGTAAGCCCTGGTCTTTGTTGTAACCTGTCGAGATGTTTATGAAATATACTTCATCCCTAAATCAATCTTTTGTACAGGGTGGGTCACAAAACATGCGATTTGTTCAAACAAAACGATTAAAAACAAGTATTTAAGCTTGGTGTAAGCCCTTACGTGGATTTTGCGGTTCTGTCAATATTCCAGAAAGCTGTGACTTTCGATCACAATTTGACCCATTAAACATAACTATTTTGCCTTTTTTAAATACTTTTTTGTCGCCATATGCATTTTGAATGAAAAAGTATAAAAGAAACAAATCCGTAAGGTAAAAGGTTGTTGAATTATAGAGCAAAACAAGTTTGATTTCTAATAGAAGAACCCGAATGCTGCTCACTCTGTTTAGTCCGGGGTGCCCTGGTAATTGGCGCCATGACAAACTCCTGAAAGACAAACTCCTGAAAGACAAACTCCTGAAAAGACAAACTCCTGAAAGACAAACTCCTGGCGAGACAAACTCCTGACGAGACAAACTCCTGAAAATAAAATCTTCTGAAATACAAACTCCATAATATCAAATTTAAAAGAATTAAAATCTAAATTATATTCTATTCTAATTATACAATTAGGTAATTTCCTAGAGAACGATTTTTGGACCCCTCCCGGCCCCCCCCCCCCCCTCCTATCAATTTTGTACATGGATCTTATATGTTAGACATGGATATAATTGACCATGTGGCCGCAGCGCTCGGCCCCCCAACCTGTCCTAGCCGCAGCGCTCGGCTCAGAAAGTGTCTTAACTAACCTAACCCATGACCGCAGCGCTCGGCCCCCTAGCTTGTCCTAGCCGCAGCGCTCTGCCCAGAGAGTGTCTTAACCTAACCTAACCCTAAATAATAAAAAATAAATAATAATAAATTTGCTGGTTATTCTGATCATTGTAATACTTTGCTGCTTGAAGCATATTCAAGTTACTAATGATTTGTATTTTCAGGAGTTTGTCTCGTCAGGAGTTTGTCTTTCAGGAGTTTGTCTTTCCGGAGTTTGTCTTTCAGGAGTTTGTCTTTCAGGAGTTTGTCTTTCAGGAGTTTGTCATGGCACCCTGGTAATCTATGTTGCAACCTGTCGAGTTGTTTATGAAATATACTTCTTAATCAAATCAATCTTTTATACAGTGTGGGTCACAAAACATTGGATTTGTTCAAACCAAATGCGTTTCTAAATCAATCAAAACTTTTGTTTGGATATAGTTAATCTTGATATTCAATGTGGGCACTTTGAAGATCAATGCTTGATCCCGGAGATCAAAGTTATTCCTGCTAGATAACATCACAGGATATCGATAAGGAATTGAATTAATCTGGAGATCTGAATAAAATGATTGCTTTATTCATGTTCCGTAATTCGCAACACAACATTTTTTCGATTAAAATCAAGGAATTGAAGAAAATAGATTTTTAAGCATTCTGGATATCCACTAATAAAAAGATAAAAATCCGCCAAATCTGTTAATTCTAATCTAATCAGAGCTGAAAACTTTAGAATTGTGGATATCGGGATTAATGCTTAATCCACTAATTTTCTTAATATCCAGATTAAATATGGCTTGTTTTCCTCATGAATTTAATCTCCAGAAAAGTCAACAGATCCGGATTAAAGATATCGCATTCTAAAGTTTTCATCTCTGAGCTGAAAACTTTAGAATGGGATATCCTTAATCCTGATCGGATAATTAATCTGGAGATTAAAAATGAGTGGAGAACAAGCAATATTTAATCTCGAGATTAAGAAAAAGAGTGGATTAAGCATTAATCCCGATATCCACCATATCTTTATCCGAGCTGAAAACTTTAGAATGTGATATCCTTAATCCCGATCTGTTGACTTATCTTGAAATTAAATTCATGAGGAAAACAAGCAATATTTAATCTGGAGATTAAGAAAAAGAGTGGATTAAGCATTAATCCTGATATCCACCATTCTAAAGTTTTCAGCTCTGATCTGTTAATTAATCTGGAGATTAAATTCATGAGGAAAACAGGCAATATTTAATCTGGAGTTTAAGGAAAAGAGGAGATCAAGCTTTGATCTCGATATCCACCATTCTAAAGTTTTCAGCTCTGATCAATCTAATCTAATCTAATCTGATGTTGTCGTTTTTCTAGGTTTAAAAGTATTTGATTATGATAATTTGTGCATGTTTCCCTGTGGTGGAAATACGCAAGTCAGTTTTGAACAGAAACCATAATTAAAAATACTTATTTTTCAAAATTATAAACATTGATATCTATAATTTCATATTTCATCAGACAAAGCCATAAAGGGTACCGTTGTGAATCAGGAATTGTCATCATAGCATGGAGGGTTATTTTAAATTACTCTTACAGTACAACCCCTCTGAGTGAATTTGTTCGAAGACTCAAAGTCCTAAAATTCATTATGGTTTAAATACATCCTGTGTTGTTAACCCTGTATGTTAATTATTCTAAATTAGCCTGCATAAGATCAAATCCAGTGCAATTATATCATTATCAAATATTGATTAATATCAATTATACAGGGGGTTTCAATAAACATGGAATATTATTGAATATTATTAATTAATATGAATTATACAGGGAGTATCAATAAACATGGAATATTATTTAAATTTTATGTNGAATATTATTGAATATTATTATTTAATATGAATTATACAGGGAGTATCAATAAACATGGGAGTATTATTGAATATTATTATTTAATATGAATTATACAGGGAGTATCAAAAAACATGGAATATTATTGAATATCATTATTTAATATGAATTATACAGGGAGTATCAATAAACATGGGAGTATTATTGAATATTATTAATTAATATCAATTATACAGGAAGTACCAATAAACATAGAGTATTATTGAATATTATAATTAATATGAATTATACAGGGAGTATCAATAAACATGGGAGTATTATTGAATATTATTAATTAATATGAATTATACAGGGAGTATTAATAAACATGGAAATATTATTAAATATTATTAATTAATATCAAATATACAGGGAGTACCAATAAACATGGGAATATTATTAAATAATATTAATTAATATCAAATATACAGGGAGTATCAATAAACATGGGAATATTATTGAATAATATTTATTAATATCAAATATACAGGGAGTACCAATACACATGGGAATATTATTGAATATTATTAATTAATATGAATTATACAGGGAGTATCAATAAACATGGGAGTATTATTGAATATTATTATTTAATATGAATTATACAGCGGGTACCAATAAACATGGGAGTATTATTGAACATTATTAATTAATATGAATTATACAGGGAGTATCAATAAACATGGAAATATTATTGAATATTATTAATTAATACCAATTAAATAGGGAGTACCAATAAACATGGAAATATTAGTGAATAATATTAATTAATATCAATTATACAGGGAGTACCAATAAACATGGAAATATTAGTGAATAATATTAATTAATATCAATTATACAGGGAGTACCAATAAACATGGAAATATTAGTGAATATTACTAATTAATATCAAATATACAGGGAGTACCAATAAACATGGGAATATTATTGAATATTATTAATTAATATCAATTATACAGGGGGTACCAATAAACATAGAATATTATTGAATATTATTAATTAATATGAATTATACAGGGAGTATCAATAAACATGGAAATATTATTAAATAATATTAATTAATATCAAATATACAGGGAGTACCAATAAACATGGGAATATTATTGAATATTATTAATTAATACCAATTAAATAGGGAGTACCAATAAACATGGAAATATTAGTGAATAATATTAATTAATATCAATTATACAGGGAGTACCAATAAACATGGAAATATTAGTGAATAATATTAATTAATATCAATTATACAGGGAGTACCAATAAACATGGAAATATTAGTGAATATTACTAATTAATATCAAATATACAGAGAGTACCAATAAACATAGAAATATTAGTGAATATTACTAATTAATATCAATAAACATTGAGTTATTAGTGAATATTAAACATTGAATAGCATCAACTTTACAACAAAAAACGTAAAAATCTTTTTCATTTTTCATTGAGCCACGTCAAATAAATTTAATTGCATTGCATCTTTTAGTTTCAATACTTTTCGATTTTTTTTCCACCCTTTTTTATTTTGCACCTATCTTAAGTATAATTTAGAACTAAAAGGGACTGTTAAGGAAAAATGAAAGGGGGTATAGGGTAAAACCTGAGAATCATTGGCTGAAGTTATTGTGACGTAATTTGGTCTATACGGACTATATTAAGAATATTATCAAGTATATCTATAAAAAATGCAAAATAAAAATTAAATAAATATAACAGGAGAAAACCTGAGATGTTCAGGCTTCTGTGGGATATAATCGTTTTCAGATTGGTTGCGTAATTGTTGAATATGATCTGTTTAGCCCTACAACTCTTATACAAAATCTGACATATGTCCGTTTTGGTATAATTTTGATACAGTTTTATGTCAATTTCTCGAGACAGGAACAAAAGATAGATTGTGTTATAAGTATCTTTCAAAATCTGAGATTCTCAGGTTTTATCCTATACCCCCTTTCAGTTTTCCTTAACAGTCCCATATTTAATTTAACATTATGTAAGCATTGAACAAATTTACTAAACTTTGACTTACTGCAGGGTATACTTATACACAGGATACTTCTACCATATAGTGATTAGTGACATATCTATCTATCTATCTATCCCTTTATAAAATATCTATCAATCAAATTCAAAATGTTCAAAATTCATTTTTAATTCCATATTATGACAAAAAAAAGTTGCAAGACCCCATCAGTTTTTAACAATTTTGGCATAAATATTTTGTATTTGATTTCATCAATTGACTTTGTACTTTTCTTTTTAATCTGAATTAATAACAAAACAGAAAAATTTATTGGAAATCCAAAAATAACGAAATAGAAAAATATGAATGCACGCTAAACTAAAGTAAAATAATCACTCAAATTATCAAATCCCTATATCTTTACAACCTGATGGTGTAAACCTTTGATATTTCAAACTTAGATTATTTGGTCTAACAGAATTCATGGTTTGAAATATCAAAGATCTATAGGCCATTGGGTATCAACGATATAGAGATTAAGAGATTAGGAAAGTAGAGTTTGTGACATACACGTTCTACTAAAACATCACATTTTTTCAATCAAAACTCTCTATATTGAAAAGCTTTCGAGAGGAAAAAAACTGGTTTTATAAAATGAAATTAAATAGATTTGTTTTTTTTATAGTCCAAGACTGTCAAAACAAGGTCGCAAAGTTGTATCATGGTAATAACATTTTATGATGTGTCTTGTGCAGTGTATGTGTAATGTGAATAGTGTTATATGTTTGTTTGCATATTTAGATTACTATAAACTATAAACAAATAAAACAATTTAAAATGAAGCTTCCGTGCTAATTAAAACACTAAAAAATCAGGAAATGCGATAAATTAGTTTTTTCCTTTTTTAGAATGATCAGTAAGTTTAAATCAACATATTTCCGATGTTTGCAAAACTTAATTAAGGTTTAAAAATAATTATGATTAAACTAAAAACGTAATTTACAGTGACCCACTATAGAGTGGCATGTTCGATTCCCAATGTTTATTTAAACTTTTATTCGAGTTTTAACGTTTTCCAATATTAAAAATATTTGGTAACTAGCTGAACTGCCCGGCGTTGCCCGTGAAATTTTAAGAAATCGAATTTTCAAAAAAAGAAATTTTATAAAATCGAATTTTTATATCCTATGTTACTTCCCGGGCACCCATAGGTTCCCTTTAAAAAATGTCAGCTCACTTGGTCCAGCCGTTTGGCCATATACATATATATGAGCGAAAAGCTTTATTATATAGATAATCGATTTTTAGCTCGAAAAACTAAATTATCTCATTCGTCAAAGGTTAGACAAAAGTTTAAAGAGTACATCTGTGAATCGGACATGTAGAATCTCTGTAATAAAAAGGGTCATGCACTATCTATTACTATACAATACCTTCAATTACCAAGAAACAGGAAATGCCATAAGTTAGTTTTTTCCTTTTAACTAATGATTTAAAAAACATTTTTTGAGTTTGATATCATTCTAACTCAATATTTACAGTTTTTACAGATAACAAAAATAGTGTTATTAGAGTTAAAATTCAACTAAAAAAGGTGGATAGAGATAATTTGAAACTATAATTATACGTATGACCGTAATAGAAAATTAAATGTTTACATAAAGTAATTTCTTTTAAAACTATTTCGTGCATTATTTATACCGATATGTATATTAAATATACATTTTTTAATAACATTTTAAGTCTAGTTTTTTAAGAATATAATTTTCAGTTCAAAAAGCATGTTTTTCATTTTTATTCAAGCCTCATATTATTTACATGTCTCTTTATCTGTGTTTTCATTATTTAACCGTATATTTATCTCAATATGTTAGATCATTCGTGAAATCAATAAACCAAGGTTGCATTTTCATTATTTTCCGCAGAACAGAATAATCAAGAACAGAAAGAGATGCCCGAAACACCCTAATTGTAAGTCTAGATATCTGCATGTCTATCTATCTAATTAGATTCTGTTGATCAGATTCTAGAGGATTATCTGGTAAAAGCCTAGAAGTCGTGACACCGCGGGCCTGAAGCTCAGGACACCGGTGTATCCTCAGTTCAACGTTGGCTCACACACAGGGCGGACGTTACAGCGTAGCTCTGTCCACTACGATACTTCTCCATTCACCGTTGGAGTCTCCACACAAACTAAAAATACAATTTACGATACTGCTCATTTTCACGTTAAAATCTCTTCTGTAAAAAAAATCTATGAAAAGTTATTGAAATGTTGGTTCTGTCTGTAGTTCTCCTAGTTCTCCCACTACTAGTGGATGGACAGGTCTCCCAGTTCTCCGCTTACCAGGAGAAGGAAGAGGTTCAGAACCCACGAGCAGCGCGAGCAACACTCTCAAACGCTCTACCCCAGGATTTAGTTTCAGGTTTGTCAAAAAAAAAGTTTTAATAATGAATTTTCTTTCTGAACAAGATTCATCAACCTCGGCAAAAAAAACGAAAAATCGGTGAAATGGATCCTCTGTTACTTACGCTAATGTATATTCTGGAAAAAAGTAAAATTTTGATGGATTTTTGCACGTTTTTATCCCTTTTTTCTGGTATACGTAAGGACCATGAGTTTGTTGGGTTTGGTCGAGATTTCCCCCAAGTATTTTCTCCATTAAAGGGTTGAGGGATATTGTAAAGTCCGGACATTAACGGCATAGTTAGCATAAACTTACAACTAATGGGGGGGGGGGGTATAATGTTATACATTTGTGGTGATAATAAACCTTGTTAAAATTTTCCGTGACTGAAATGTCTAAAATTATTTCGATGATTTTTAAAGGAAAAATTTAAAAATTATTTGATTTCAATTTATTACTCTCCAGAATGAAAATTGTCTCTTGAAATAATGCAAATAATGCAAATAATGCAAATAATGCAAATAATGCAAATAATGCAAATAATGCAAATAATGCAAATAATGCAAATAATGCAAGATGATTTGGCAAAATTTTTAAATTTAGATTTTAAATATTTCGCTAAATCCAATAAACACAAAGTAAATAAATTTTCGACGTTAAAAATAATATTTTTATCGTTTATTTTTATAGATTTGTAGGATTGGATAGGTTTGTAGGATAGGATGGATTTGTAGGATTGAAAAGAATTTCAGGATTGGATAAATTTGTAGGATTTGTAGGATTGGAAAGATTTGCAGGATAGGATGGTTTTGTAGGATTGGATGGATTTGTATGATTGGACGGATTTGTAGGATTTGATAGATTTTTAGAATTGGATAGATGGATTTGTAGGATTGGATGGATTTTTAGGATTAGATGGATTTGTAGGATTGGATGGATTTGTAGGATTGGATGGATTTGTAGGATTGGATGGATTTGTAGGATTGGATGGATTTGTAGGATTGGATTGATTGTAGGATTGGATAGATTTGTAGGAATGAATAGATTTGTAGGATTGGATAGATTTTTACGATTGGATAGATTTGTTTGATTGGATAGATTTGTTGGATTGGATGGATTTGTAGGATTGGATAGATTTGTAGGATTGGATAGATTTGTAGGATTGGATTGATTGTAGGATTGGATAGATTTGTAAGAATGAATAGATTTGTAGGATTGGATGGATTTTTAGGATTGGATAGATTTGTAGGATTGGATAGATTTGTAGGATTGGATTTATTGTAGGATTGGATAGATTTGTAGGATTGGATGGATTTGTGGGATTGGATAATTTATGTTTAAGATTATGGATATTAATCGTTTACGGGTCAGGGGATGTCAGTGATGGTATGAGGGGAGTGGGGGGG
>NW_019398254.1:16165-18817 GCF_000591075.1 Eurytemora carolleeae
TTTCTCACTTTTCTCAATGTTAGGTTACATGATGAGTAGATAGTAGGGTTGGTCACATTTCTCTCTTTTCTCAATGTTAGGTTACATGATGAGTAGATAGTAGGGTTGGTCACATTTCTCACTTTTCTCAATGTTAGGTTACATGATGAGTAGATAGTAGGGTTGGTCACATTTCTCACTTTTCTCATTGTTAGTTTTATGACTTAACAATTTTAAAAATTTGTTTCAAAAGACGTAAACCCTTGAAAGCTGTTTTTGGTCAATACTGGGGAAGAAATGTTGTTTTTTATGGTTTAAAAGACAGACAAACATTTGCCCTTTAGAAAAAACTGTTTAAGTATTTATGATAAATGTTTTTGAACATATTTTGATTATTACCTCCTTATATTTACATTGGAATGCACTAATGCAAAAATATGGTTTATTCCAAACCACAAATGACAATATTAAGGGGAAGGGGGTGAAAAATAGAGTATATAAATTGTACCGGCTGAGGGGGGGGGGTAGAATCATTATAAGAAATTTGCATACTAAATTGTGTACATAATTCCACTTATAAATGTCGTGGTCCGCTGGCTTTAAATTGCCTTAAATTCATCGAAACGGTTTTTATATCCTTGAATCATAGCAGGGGATTAGAAAACCTTAATCATTGTAAGTTAGCAAATAAAGCAGAGAATTTGCCAAATTGTTAATGGGTATTATTTTAAATGATCAATATCATATATATATAAAGTTTAAATCTCTGTTTGTCTGTTTGATGTTTGTTTGTCAGATTATAACTTATGAACTCCTCGACCGATTTTACCCCAAATTTGAACGGGAAGGTTGTAAAACTGGCAAGGCTGGGTTTCCAAAATAGTCATGAATATTCCAAGCTAAATAGGGAATAGTTGTAAAAAATAAAAGGAATATCAATTAATGGGAATCATATTTTTGTATCGATTATTCAATGGAGCGTCTGAATCTGTATCGTGTACCCTCAATACCCTTGTATACTGTATCAATTGTATCCCCCCTGTATCACGTCTGTATCCATTGATACCCCTTTGCACTGTATCCTGTATCCCCCACAATACCCCTGTATTATCTTTATCCTGAAATTAAATCTTTCTTTATAAAGATCAAAATTGAACCCCGTCTCCTCCTCTCTCTCCCCCCTCCCTCAGGAAACTATAGGGTGTCCCACAATTGATGGCAGTTGAGAAACGACCTAAAGGTCACAATCAGCTGTCATGTTTAATTGGACACCATGTATCAACATGTCACAATCAGCTGTCATGTTTAATTAGACACCCTGTATCAACATGTCACAATCAGCTGCACATGTTTAATTAGACACCCTGTTTCAACATGTCACAATCAGCTGTCATGTTTAAAAGGACACCCTGTATCAACATGTATTACAGTTGTCACGTTTAAGTGGACACCCTGTATCAACGTATATTACAGCTGTCACGTTTACGTTGTACACCCTGTATTAACATGTATTACAGCTGTCACGTTTACGTTGGACACCCTGTATCAACATGACACAATGTTTAGAATCCTCTATATTCTCTAATTAGACCTAAACATGTCTGATTTCAAGGTAGTTGTTTGAAGAGGATATATGATATCTATAGTTGAGCATTATCTTCTATTCTCTAATTTGGCCTAAAAATGTCTAATTTCAAGGTAATTTAATGAAGAGGATATTTAATATATATATATACATATATATTATATATATATGAGTATTATCTTGTCAAAATAATTATATAAACAGATTATCATCAAGGTTTAAGGGAACTGTATAGATGTTATTTCAAATGTTCCTCATTCTATAGGACAACGTGATCTATCCTAGCAACAAAATGAGGAAGATGTCGTTGTTTTCCTGCGTTGAAAAGTGTTTTATTCTCACAGTTTTCTTTACTGTCTCGGTAGAATAAATCCGCAAGTTACACTTTTAGGATTGACATATTTTTAGCGTTAAAACTAAGTAGATATTATTGATCCTTGGTCTGGGCTTATGTATCCATGGTAAACGCCAAAACGACTGAACCTAATTTGTTGGAAAATTGGAGGGCCTCTCATGACCCCAGAAAAGGGTAATGTCGAAATTTTATCAAATTATTTTTAAAATTTTGGAAAAATCGCCAATTTGTTTAAGCAAAACATATGTAGATATTATGTATATTTTGATCTATACTCTAGTATAACAGTGTGAGAGATTTCATCTCGAACTCTCGCGTTGGAATCTCCATATTAGGTAGGGGACAATATTAATTCATCAGTTGGTGTATTCATGCTGCCAGGAGGGGAGGGGGCAACAAGGTGGTCGTTTCTTAACATATAATCACTTTCTCACAATACATATGTACAATTTTGAAGAAAAAAAAACATAAAAAATCAAGTTTATATAATTTGATCAAGCTGTAGTGGTAAACCACGGTGACATTTGAGACATTTAAACATTAGTTCTCGTTTTTACTCTTTATATATTCAATAGACGTTTTTACTCTTTATATATTCAATAGACGTTTGTGAGTCAAAAATGATATGACAACCATATTTGAATTGAAACGTTCAGACAAATCATTTTAACCCGGATAGAATCTTAGAGTCTGAAACCTAGTCTTAGACGCCGGGCCGACCTCCTCAGACCCT